>NW_022196914.1:64648473-64657031 GCF_008632895.1 Mastomys coucha | reverse complement strand
CCCCTCCCTCAAAAAAAAAAGGAAAGGAAAAAAGAAAGAAGAGGGAAAAGGCTTATTGGGGGTGGAAGTGGTGCCCTCTCTTCCTGGACAGCTTAGTGCCTTTGCTATGCAAATAACATGTGCAGAGCATCAAAAGGTATCAGGAGAGAAGACAAGAGGAGCAGGAAGGGCAGGAAAAGTTTTGTTGAAGTAGCCCTCGAGCTCACTGCCGGCCCCAAGCCAACTGCAATTGCAGCAGAAGAAAATTTTGGCAGCTTTCCTCAGAGGCAGAACAAACTGACGTCAGTCTGCAGATGTGCCTGGTCTGCGTCGGGTGCGCATGTGTCCTGGGTCGTCACGTGGAGGGGGAGGGGAAGTAGAGGTACAATCGGGGTATCCAACTACCAGCCATTCAGAAGGGCTTAGACAATGTCAACTTTTCCACCCTGTGAATGAGAACCTCTGGCCCTCTAACCTCTCTCCCCTAACCCACCCCGCCTATTTCCTCCTCCTCTAACCTCTTGCGGAGTCTTGTCTGGTTTGTTATTACAGTTTCTTGGAAAAGGGAAAGGCACGGGGTGGGGAGTAGGGGGGGTGGATAGACTAATGACACTGTTAGAAATTTTGGTGTCATTCTCTTACTTTTGTTTGTTTGTTTTATTTTATTCTCTGCAATAAATATTTAAAAGTTATTCATAAAATTTGTCATATAAGGAGTCAGTAGAGTAAAATTTCAAGACTTAAAGACGTGTACAAAACAGCTGTGTGTTGAATATATACTTCAACAAGTGAAAATACCACCAAAAGAATAAAAACTAAACGAAATTGAGACCTGCACATTTTCCATGTGATTATCGACTTCAGGTTATGTGGAACTATAAAAGGAAAAGGGGGTGGGGAGTGTTGCATTATTTCCAGATGAGAGACTAGATGGTGTTTTAAACTGCAACAGGGAAAGCCACAAGTGAGGGGTTTTGTTTTGGTTTGGTTTGGTTTTTTTGCTTGTGTTTGTAGTACATTGAATGAAACTTCAATGACTGCTCAAAAGAAAATAAAGCCTAAAGCAGCCTCCTAAAAAGGTTGGGGGGGGGGGGGCAGCGACAACACAGGAGTCCTGCTGAGATCAAGATAAACAAACAAAACAAACGTTAGAACCAGTTCTTCTAGCTTTCCAATCCCACCTCCCGCTCCACATCAGCTGCCAGGTCAGCCTTTAAAGATAAAATACCAACACGACTTAGCACTTTCACTTTCATTTACCAGGAGAAAGCCCCTGGCATTAAACCATAGAGAAAAACTATGCCCACTGCGCTTTCCAAGTCCTAAGCAAGCAAACAATGTCTGGCGCAAGTATCGGAAACAGGAAAAAAATCGAAAATGCTCAGGACAAATATTGCCTTTCAGTTGTGTAACCTGCTGCATCATTTATCTGTCTGTCCCATGGAGTGTGGGGTTGGGAGTTGTTTAAGGATTGCCAAGGTTGGGGGAGGGGAACATTGAGCCTTGAAATTCCAGTCTTTAATTAACACCCAGTCAATTTCCTATAGTCAGAACCAGAAAATGAAATTGTACCTGAGGGATGTAAATAAGGAGGAAGAACGTTCTAAATACCAGTTCTTAAATTTCTGCTTCTGTTAACGTTGTTGTCCATTTGATTTTTTTTTCCTTCCTACGCCAGAGGTGGTAGGTGGGATTGTTCTGGAAAACCTTGAATGGCTTAAGAGGGCATAGGTGGGAACCTGGAACAATTACTTCAATGATTCTTCAAGGGCTGGAAGGCCATAACTTTTGTCCAGGGGAGAGCTCTCATTTTGACCTTAATCTTCACTATCTGGCTCAGTACATAGTAAAAGTAGAAATGTGTTCTGTGGTTGGTACTGACAGTTTTAAATAAAGATTCATTGAAGGGTGTGTGTGTGTTGGGGGGGGCAGTAATAGAGATTGCTAAACCTCATAGCAAACTAGTAAACACCAAAAAATAAACGTGGCACAGAGCTAGCTGGTTTTGCATAAAATCATCCATTAAATATATGAGACTCAGCTTTCCTTAATGTTACAAACACTGACTTAAGACGGAGATAGCCAGCACAGAAAAGTAAAGCTAAGGTGTCACCACCAATCACCTATATAATCTAGGGGAAAGTTTTTACTCTCTGGTAAGTTAATTGGCCCTAGGAAGTAGCTGCATTGTAAAGCAGGTTTTTCAGTGAGTAGACTTTGGCTAATTACTTATTCAAAGAGTGCCATCCTGCGTCTAAACAGAGTAATGAAACTTTTCTCATTTTCCTTGCCTCTTCCAAATGCTGGAACTAAGACTTTAATGAGCAGGAGTGGAGAATTATTAACATAAGAACTGGAATGCCCATTTAACTTTATATATGTTCTGGACGTTTTAACTTTATTACAGAAAATACAAATATAAAAAATACATTATTACAATGATCCGCAATATAACCATCACCCAGTTTGAACAAGTATTGAATGAAGTAGAATCTATCTTATTTACCCTATATTCTCATTATTCATCCAACTTCAATGGATTATTTTAAAACAAAGCCCAGACACTTCATTGACTTCACTAAGTATTCCTACATTTCTAAAATATAAGGACTACATTTTAAACACCAGTACACTACTGTTACTCTTAAAGCAATGATAATTCCTTTGAGTAACCAAGTAGCAATACTCAGATTTCTCCTCACAAAGTCATTATCTTTTTAATGTAATTGCAGGCATATGTTGTACTATGCTATTATCTACACACACACACCTATGTGTTCTGAGACAGAGTCTCCCTCAGGTTGCCAAGCCCAGACTCTATCCTTGAACTCATGGCAATCCTCCTGCTTTAGCTTCAGAAGTGCTAGGATTACAAACATGAACAAAAATACCTAACTCTGCTGTTCTCTCTCTCTCTCTCTGACATAGACTCTTCCAGTAAACTTTGATTTCTGTTTTGTGAGACGTCTCCCAATGGACTAGAGCAGTCTATGTAACTTAGGCTGCCATCAAACTTGTGACTTCCCTGCCTCAGTCTCTCAACAACTGGTATTATAGGCATGTACCTCTACACTAGGCTCTATTAGTAAACCTTAGGTTAAATTAGAACAATAATTATACAGAGAAAAGTCAAGTCCTTGGTGCTGTGTTCTATCTAAAAGCATTTTATGATGTAAATGTTTCCCTTTTTATTATTTATATCTTTAAGTAATAAATGGTACATATTTATGGCATGTAAACTGACAGCCATACACATGGTGGGATGACTAAAACAAGCTACTTAAGGTTAGGGTGGGGTTCAGTGATAGAATGTTTGCCTAATATATAAGGCTCTAGATTTGATCCTCAGGACAGCAAAAATAACAAAATTTAAAAGGCAAATCAAGATATTTATCATATATATTAATGTATACACTTAAGTTTCTTTATTGGTAAAACACTATAAACTATTCACCTAGGAATTTTCAAGTATATAATACATTGTTATTATAACCAGGTCTCTTGTACTTTTTAATTCTAACTGAAATTTTGTATATTTTGGCCACATCTCCTGATATCTCTTTAATCTGTAGGTTCTACCTCATTTCTCCTTCCTATATTAATGGCTTGCAATCTTTTTAAGTAGATTTACTTTTAATCACATGCCCGCATATTGATATATGTGTGTGTGTGTATATATATATATATATATATATATATATATATATATATATATGTGTGTGTGTGTGTGTGTGTGTGTGTATACACACATATATCTACATATATATTTGATTGCAAGTCCCCAAAGAGGCCACCATGTTGGAACCCCCTGGAACTGCAGATGCAGGTAGTTATAGCTGCTCAGCATGAGTGCTGGGAAACAAACTCAGGTTCTCTGCAGAGAAGGATGTGTTCTAAACTACTAAGCCAGCTCACAAGGCCCTTGCTATTGCAGTACTATATATAGAAGTATATAGAAGTACTATATTCAGCATTTCTGTTAGCAAGGAAATATTTTAGAACAATTACTACATATTGTTTTAATTGAAATGTATGAGGGTTGGTGATGTAACTCAGTAGTAGAACTATAAGCCAGCATGTATGAAGCCTAGATTGAATCCTGAACACTACAGGAAAGGACATCAATCTTGGATGAATTTCAATTACAGTAGAAATTCTTCAAAAATCTTACAATAACCAGTATTTTTTTCAAAAGTTTTCCCTCCAGCTTTTTGTTTCTTTCTTCATTTAATTAAAAGATCCTCTAGTTACACACTCAAAAAATAAAACTTTTCAAGTAGTCTTTGAAAATGTAATAAACTTAAGTGAACAAAGCACATTCAGGAAACCAATGGGAGAATAATAGAAATTACTTAGCCAGGCAGTGGCGCACGCCTTTAATCCCAGCACTTGGGAGGCAGAGGGGCAGGTGGATTTCTGAGTTCGAGGCCAGCCTGGTCTACAGAGTGAGCGCCAGGACAGCCAGGACTATACAGAGAAACCCTGTCTCAAAAAAACAAAAACAAAAAAAAACAAACAAACAAAAAAAAAAACCCTCTGATTCTATGCTTGTAAAATTGAAGAGGGTGATTATCAAGATGATGTATTATTAATTCTTCCTCTGAGACATTAAAACAAAATTCAATATTTTAAAATTCAATCTGAAACCCAGCTTGTTGATTCAGACCTGCACACCTAGCAGTCAGGAGAATAAGGCAGAAATGTTGCCATATACTGGAGGATTGCCTGGACAACACAGGGCAACATTGTTTCAAAACAATAAAATAAAAGCTGGAGAACATGATATAGCTGGTGACATGGGTAAATCCCCAACATGTCTATAATAGCAGCACTTGGAAAGCAGAGGCAGGAAGATCAGGAGTTCAAAGTCATCCTGAGTCTGTGACATACAGTAAGTCTGTGGCAAGCATAGGCTAGAGACTCTGCCTAGAAATAAATTAAATAAGATTAAAAACCAACACTATACACTTTATGTTTTTAAAAATGTGTGTGTGTGTGTGTGTGTGTGTGTGTGTGTGTGAGTAGATACATGCATGTTATCGTACACATGTAGAGGTTAGAGGATAACCTCTGGTACTGACACTTGCCTTCCACCTTCTCTACTGTATTCACCAGGATAGCAAGCAAGCTTCCAGAGATTCTCCTGTCTCTCCCTCCCATCTTGCCTTCAATGTGCTGACTAGAGATATGGGCTAATACATATATCCAGCTTAACAAGATTTCTGGCAATCTGAAAATGGGTCTTAATTCTTGACAAACCTTTCAATCCCGAGTCACCTATCCAACCCAATTCCATATCCTTTCTGAACAGCCCAACTTGGTTAAATAATATTTACTCTAACTTTATTAAATGAAATTTAAGAAAACATTAAAAATAAGAAACATAAGGCAAAATCAAGGACAAGAATAGACAATGTTATCATTAAAGCATACTATAAATCAAGAATTGTCTTACAAGTCCCACTTATACAAAAAAATAATTAAAAATGGTATGAACTGACAGGTTACAAGAAAAAATAAACTAATAAAAATAGGTTATAACATAAAATAGTAATTCTTTTCACAAAGAAAAAACATGTTAAATCCTCATGATATCGAGTATTGAAGGATGTGGAGGACTAGGAACCTCCTACAATTTGGTAAGATGTGAGACAAGAGACTACAGACTGATTCTGAAGAATCCAACATATGGAACTGCTGTTCTATCTCTGAGCTTGGCTCGGGCTTTATGTATTTTTGCTACTGCTATTGTTTGCTATGGTGAGAAGTAATTTTTTGGATTTTGTTTATTGAGTTTTGCGTTAGAGAATTGTTTGGTTTTTTGTTGACAGAGTCTCACTATGTAGCCCAGGAAAATCATGAATTTGCTATGTAGCTCAGACTAGTCTTAAAATCCTGAATTTCCCACCTCTACTTCCCAAGTTAGGTCCACCACACCTGGCTATCCTCATATATTTTGATAGAAATTAAATATATTCAATGCAAATAAAAGTTATATGAATTTGGTAATATTTACCAAAGAGGAATATATATGTAATTTTATACTTTATATACATATAGAATAATATATAATCTTTGATTAAACCTGTCTAATTTTAAGTATGAAATCTTTAAAAAAATCACAAATGTTAAACATTTAGTAATAAATATATCAATATTCTTTGTTGTAATACTTAGAAAACAAAGATTAATAATAAGAAAATAAATAAGTTGTAATCTTATACCTGTGTATAAGACAATTAAATGAATAAATTAAATCTACATATACAAATTCAGTCAAGGCAACTTCCAGGACAACAAAGCTTACACAGTGAAGGAGTTGAAAAACAGAAAGCTGGTGATAATGTAATTGAATGTGGGGGTGGGGTTCTAGCCCAGCAAGCAGCAGAACTTGGCAGCTTTAGCCACATGGCTCTGACTTCAGAGTTCAGAACAGAAGCGACTACTAGGACAATTGATGCTGGTTAGCCAGAGCTAAGAAATTGGTGGTGATTAAGAAGAGACCAGTGCTTCTGGTTTCTGTCTGTGCCCGGAGCTGATTCTGTGCTACAGCACTCCATATCCAAATACCATCAGAAGAGAGCTGGTCTCCCAGGAGTGCCAACACACCTGTGAACAAAGGTAAGATCACCACTTCTGCTCAAATTCCTGCCCCAAGAGGGACCCGACCAGAGCCATTAGGACACAGAAAACAAGGAACAGCTGGGGACAGGATCCTTCCAGTTTCCATCTGCACCCACAGCTGACCCTGTGCCACAGCTCTCCATACCTAAATTCCTCCCAGAGAGAGATGGTCTCCCAGGAGTGCTGACACACAGGCTTGCAGGAGGAACAAGGCACAGCTAGAGACAGCAAGACCAGCTAACACCAGAGATATTGAGATGGCAAGAGGCAAGGGAAAGAACATAAGCAACAGAAACCAAGGCTAGATGGCATCACCAGAACCCATTTCTTCAACCACAGCAAGCCCTATATACCCCAACACACTAGAAAAGCAAGAGTCTGATTTAAAATCACATTTCATGATGATGATAGAGGACTTTAACAAGGACATAAATAACTTACAGAAGTACAGGAGAACACAGGTAAACAAATAGAAGTCCTTAAAGAGGAGACACAGAAATCTCTTAAAGAATTACAGGAAAACACAACCAAACAGGTGAAGGAATTGACAAAACCATCCAGGATCTAAAAATGGAAATAGAAACAATAAACAAATCAAAAAGAGAGACAACCCTGGAGATAGGAAACCTAGGGAAGAAATCAAGAGCCATAGATGCACGCATCACCAACAGAATACAAGAGATAGAAGAGAGAATCTCAGGTGCAGAAGATAACATAGAAAACATTGACAGAACAGTCCAAAAAAATGTAAAATGCAAAAAGCTCCTAACCCAAAACAACCAGGAAATCCAGGACACAATGAGAAGACCAAACCTAAGGATAATAGGTATAGAAGAGAGTGAAGACTTAAAGGGCCAGTAAATATCTTCAACAAAATTATAGAAGAAAACTTCCCTAATCTAACAAAAGAGATGCCCATGAACATACAAGAAGCCTACAGAACTACAAATAGACTGGACCAGAAAAGAAATTCCTCCCACCACATAATAATAAAATCACCAAATGCACTAAACAAAGAAAGAATTTTAAAAGTAGTAAGGGAAAAAGGTCAAGTAACATATAAAGGCAGACCTATCAGAATTAAACCAGACTTCTCACCAGAGACTATGAAAGCTAGAAGATCCTGGACAGATGTCATACAGACGCTACAAAAACACAAATGCCAGTCCAGATTACTATACCCAGCAAAACTCTCAATTACCATAGATGGAGAAACCAAGATATTCCATGACAAAATGAAATTTACACAGTATCTTTCCACAAATCCAGCTCTATAAAGGATAATAGATGGAAAACGTCAACACAAGGAGGAAAACTACACCCTGGAAAAGGGAAGAAAGTAATCTTTCAACAAACCCAAAAGAAGATAGCCGCACAAACATAATTCCACCTCTAACAACAAACATAACAGGAAGCAACAATTACTTTTCCTTAATATCTCCTCCCATCAATGGCCTCAATTCCCCAATAAAAAGACATAGACTAACAGACTGGATACATAAACAGGACCCAGCATTTTGCTGCATAGAGGAAACACACCTCAGTCTCAAAGACAAACACTACATCAAAGTAAAGACCTGGAAAATAATTTTCCAAGCAAATGGTCCCAAGAAACAAGCTGGAGTAGCCAATCTAATATCAAATAAAATCAGCTTTCAACCAAAAGTTATCAAAAAAGATAAGGAAGGACTCTTCATACTCATCAAAGGAAAAATCTACCAAGATGAACTCTTAATTCTGAACATCTATGCTTCAAATTCATGGCACCCACATTCATAAAAGAAACTTTAATAAAACTCAAAGCACACATTTCACCCCACATAATAGTGGGAGACTTCAACACCCCACTCTCATCAATGGACAGATCATGGAAACACAAACTAAACAGGGACACAGTGAAACTAACGGAAGTTATGGACAAAATGGATTTCTATAGAACATTTCATCCTAAAAAA
>NW_022196914.1:64615820-64648463 GCF_008632895.1 Mastomys coucha | reverse complement strand
AAAAAGAACATACCTTCTTCTCAGGACCTCATGGTATCTTTTCCAAAACTGACTACATAATCTGTCATAAAACAGGCCTCAACAGATATAAAAGGATTGAAATAATAATACATACATCCTATACAGATAACCATACATAATAATAATAATCCCATACATCCTATCAGATAACCATGGACTAAGGCTAGTCTTCAATAACAACAAAAACAACAGAAAGTCCACATACACATGGAAGCTGATCAACATCCTACTCAATGATAACTTGGTCAAGGAAGAAATAAAAAAAGAAATTAAAGACTTTAAAATTTAATGAAAATAAAGGCACAACATATCCAAACTTATGGGACACTATGAAAGCAGCCCTAAGAGGAAAACTCATAGCTCTGAGTGCCTTCAAAAAGTAACTGGAGAGAGCATACACTAGCAGCTTAACAACACACCTGAAAGCTCTAGAACAAAAAGAAGCAAATACACCCAAGAGGAGTAGACAGCAAGATATAATCAAACTCATGGCTGAAATCAACCAAATGGAAACAAAAAGAACTATATAAAGAATCAACAAAACCAGGAGTTGGTTCTTGGAGAAAATCAACAAGATAGATAAACCCTTAGCCAGACTAACCAGAGGGCACAGAGACAGTATCCAAATTAACAGAATCAGAAATGAAAAGGGAGATATAACAACAGAAATCAAAAAATCATTAGATCCTACTACAAAAGCCTATATTCAACAAAACTGGAAAATCTGGATAAAATGGACAATTTTCTAGACATATATCAAATACCTAAGTTAAACCAGGATCAGACAAACCATCTAAACAGTCCCATAACCCCTGAAGAATTAGAAGTAGTCATTAAAAGTCTTCCAATAACAACAACAACAACAATAAAAGCCCAGGATCAGATGGGTTTAGTGCAGAATTCTATCAGACCTTCATAGAAGACCTAATATCAGTACCCTTTAAACTATTCCACAAAATAGAAACACATGAACACTACTCAATTCATTCTATGAAGCCACAGTTATGTTGTGTATTTTCCTTTGGAGATGGAACAGTTTCTGTCTAATCAGGAACCTGTCACAATCTCCTTTCATAG
Organism: Mastomys coucha; assembly: GCF_008632895.1. NCBI lineage: Eukaryota > Metazoa > Chordata > Mammalia > Rodentia > Muridae > Mastomys > Mastomys coucha. The sequence continues at coordinate 64,647,365 of NW_022196914.1, read as the reverse complement.
AGGACTTCATAAGAGAATTTTTCCTACTTCTATCATGTTTAATGTTCCAAATAAATTTTAAAAACTGTTCAAGTGCATACTACTTTTAGCTTCAGAAGACATCATGCATATTTAAGAGGCATTTAACTATTACAAATTATTTTGATGACAAAAAAATAATTTTTTTTTTTTTTGGGTTTTCGAGACAGGGTTTCTCTGTATAGCCCTGGCTGTCCTGGAACTCACTCTGTAGACCAGGCTGGCCTCGAACTCAGAAGTCTGCCTGCCTCTGCCTCCCAAGTGCTGGGATAATAAAAAAATTTAAAAAAGAAAAAAGATATATAATGCATGTATTTTTTAAATTTTTTTAAAATTTTTTTCGGAGGAGAAACTGGGAAAGGAGATATCGAATGACATGTAAATAAAGAAAATATCTAATAAAAAAAAGGAAAAAAAAGAAAAAGAATACAGTGAAAACTATGTTAAAGTCACCTATCCAATCTTAGCAGTACTTTATAACTTTTATTTCTATGGTAGCACTCTGGAAAAGACACCATAGTTTTAAATGCATTTTTGAATATATGGTTATTAATTTCTATTACTCGGTAAATCTGGATATATAAACTTTCGTAGCATAAATGTGACTTTTACTTGTTTACTTGTTTCTGACATTTGAGTTTGTTTGCTTTTAACTTTGAAATTCACATAATATGTGCTTATTAGAAAATAATCTCAAAAGCAATTGATACAGGTTGGGATGAGATAAGTGTGGGAAATGCTGTATGTGATAACTCAATTTTTAGTTTTGTCATTCATTGTATCAAAATGTTGTAAACAATTTCATTCCATTTAAAAAAAAAAACCTAGTCGGGCTGTGATGTTCTAAAGCAGATTTTTGTACTAAATTAATCAATACAAACACCCCCTCATATTTCACCTATGTTACCTCCTAATCTGCTGTAGTTCACTTTTAGGTTTTAGAAGTGGCACTGAAAGCTTACATGTCTGGTCAAAGGAAATTGGCAAGAAAACAATAATCTGCCTCAAAATCAGAAAATATTAATAGCCATCAAAATGTATTGCATGTGTTTATTTATTTCTGCAGGGGTGCACAGGTGCATAAGTCAGAGGACAGCTTGCTGGAGAGACTCCCCTTCCACTTCGCAGGTCCTGGGGCTGAGGTTTATCACCAGCCCTAATGGACAGGTTTAAATGCAGGCATATTGTAAAACATACTTTGCTGCGCTACACTTATTAAAGATACACAAATGTTATATGCAAAAAAAGAAAAGAAAAAATATATAATGCATGTATTTGTATATAGAGAGCTTCTAGATATGTATGTATATATAATCGTACCTATCTAAATATCTACTTACATAGATACATATATATTATGTAAAATATGAATGTATTTCCTGAGTAGAATTCACCTTATTCCAAAAATTAGGGTCAACAATAGATAAATGGGAATATATATATGTATATATGAATATATTCAGTATATCTATCTAAATATTTATCTATCTAGCTTAATTTCTATGTGTTTATATCCATTTATATATATATGTATTTATATTGTTATATTGATGTACATAGAGATAAAAATGATGTAAATATAGATGATATAAATCTAGTAATGGATAGAGATATAGTTGCATATAGCCAATGATTTATTCCAATTGGTTCAATGTTTCTGGATTCAGGTTTTTGTGTTTAATCCCTTTTTAGATAGTTTTTATAAAAGGTGAAAACCACAGTGATGAATTTATGTATCATTTCTAAAAGGGTTTTAGTAGAGTTTTGAGGATCTCTATAATACAATAAGATGCCATCTGCAAATACAAATAAATAAATCTACATATACCAACATATGCTCATAATTTTGGGAAGGAATAAAAAATTAACAAAATTATAAACATATAGGTACATCTAAATGAACACAAATTATATAAAATATATATAGCAACAATAATAATTAACTCTTCCAAGGTTTAAAACTAAGTAAGAGAGAGGGTCAGAGAGCTGCCTCAGTTGTTAAAAGGGCTTGTTACTCTTGTAAGAAACCTGAGCCAAATGGTGGCTCAAAATCATTGGTAAGTCCCTTCCCAAGGGATCCAATGCCTTCTTCTGACCTCTGCAGGTACCAGGCACAAACATGGTACACAGACATACTGGCAGGCAAAATAGTTATGTACATAAAATAGAAATAAATAAATCTAAAGGCACTTAATATCGATGAAATTAGAATGTGGTCTGAATATAGCACAGGAATTGGGAGATGGAATAAATGTGTTAAAGTGTCCAACGATTGTGGCATTGGTATTAAAGATTAATGCTGTATCAGATAAATCACTAAGTAGCACTGGAAAAGACTGCATACTCAAAAAGCAAGTAGAGGGAAGAAATAAGTATATCTTAACCTTTTAATCATTGTAGGAACTGGGAATATAGCTCTGCCAGTACAGTGCTTTCTATACAAGCAAGAGCACCTACAATCAATCAAACACATACTTTAACAGGCTGAATGTGGTGGGCATGCTTGCAATCCCAGCAATGAGGAGGTGGGAACAACCCATTTCTCAGTGCACTTTTACAGAAGCTTGAATATCATGTTCCCCGAGGAAACACTTTGACACAAAGCAAAGTTACCCTCCCTACCCAATGTCTATTCTGTATTATCTATATAGAAGACATATTATAATACTTGTGTATATGAACATGTGATAATGAAGACGTTATTACAAACTTGATAACTTTATGGAGAATTTTCCATTGAGCATAAATGTATTTTAAAATCAAATGTCAATTGTTCAAAATTATGTTATCCTTGCAACAACTTTTTAAAAATCTCATTTTCTCCACATGTCTTTGTATGTGTCCTTTCCTTACACACCACCCTCCCTTGGATTTAGTTTGTTTTTTGTTTTTGGGTTTTTTTGTTTGTTTTGTTTTTTGATTGTTTGTTTTTTGAGACAGGGTTTCTCTGTATAGCCTTGGCTGTCCTGGAACTCACTCTGTAGACCAGGCTGGCCTCGAACTCAGAAATCTGCTTGCCTCTGCCTTCCAAGTGTTGGGATTAAAGGTGTGCGCCACCACCGCCCAACCAGTCTTTTTTTTCCTTGTTGAAGTATGTCTTGTTGAAGCATTAGGTACTATCTTTAAGCAAGCAAGAATTATTTTTAATTTACAAGTCAGAAAGTGTATTCTGTCCCTATTAATAAGTCTTTAGCTGGTTATGAAACTTTTGGCTGGTAGTCTTTTCTATCCCTCAGCATCAAATCTATTGTTGCTGACAGGATGCATCAATGTTATTAGTTTGTTACTATTTTTAGTTTTCCATATTTTTGAAAAACTCTCCTTGCTGCTCCACAGTTAATACACTTAAGTTTCATTAAACATTTTCGTGGCATGAATTTAGCTTCCTTTATTTTGCACAGCACCTAGTGTATAGATGTTTCTACAAATTTTAGCTGGTAATCAGTCAGAAATCTCCAACAATTATTTACTCAAAATTACATCCCTGACATTCCCACCATAAGAGAATTATATTCAGTCTTCTTCCATATTGCTTATGTGTTTTTTCTAGTAATCTTTCTAGGTGAATTTTTCAAATTTCTGGTTTGTTAACTTGGCACTGACTCATACAACCAACTGTTTAGTATTTAAATTATTGTATTTAACCAGAAAAGAAACTTCCAATTTTGTTCTTGATTATTTCTTTATGAGTCCATCTCCCTGCTTTCTGGGAAGAGGTTGTCCTATGTTGCCCAGGTTGATCTTGACCTTCTGGAATCCAGTATGTGAACATGCCTGCCCTGTAGTTCCTTTTCATACCTAAATATTATTCCATTTGTTACTTCTTTTGTTTTCAAGTCTCTTATTTTTAATTAAAGAAATTTATTCCTTCAGGAAAATTAATTCCTTCAAGCATTAATAAGATGAACATCTTCAAGCTCAACTGACAACTACAAAATTGTATCTAGAATGACATATAGCCATTTTCTGCCTTTGTTGGTTGTTGCTACCAGATAAGACACTTTCAGCTTCCAGTAATGTAAACTTCTTCTCAACTGATTTAAATCACAAGGAAATTTTCCCATAAATATTATTCCTCCCAAAACACTCAGATATCAATTAGTTCACTAATGGCATAGAATTCTCATAATTTGTTCCCTCTTTATTTGTGGTTCTGCCACAGTAAATAATCCAGATTTGTTCAAAGAAACCTCTATGGTAAAACATTCCTAAGTAGTTTCTATCTTCAAAAAAACATGCTATCTCATATTGTGTATATTGTAAAATAATTTTATTATTTTCTGTGTATTCTAACATCATTTTATTATTTTAAAGGTATACGTATACATGTGCCTGTATGTGGTATGTGCATGTGAGTACAGTTCCTTTCAGAGCTGAGACACGGGAGCATTGTGTTGGAGGTAGAGGTGACTGTGAGCCACAGAACATGTGTGATGGACCTGAACTTGGGTACTCTGGAAGAGTAGTAGTATTTGCTCTTAACCAATAAGCTTTCTCTCCAGCATTGTGTTTGCATGTGTTTACAATTGGGGGAGGACAACAAATAAAAAACTTCTAAAAAGTTCTTTACTAGATATTCTATCATACAACATCATACATATACATGAATATTGGAAACCTCATGTAGCCATCATGACATTTATGTATAAGTGAGGAAATAAATCTAGATTTTTGAAAATACTAAGGATGTACTTTGCCAATTGTATATCCTTCAAATGGATTTTTAAATAAATTATTAAGAATGGGATTCAAGGCAGTGGCGCACGCCTTTAATCCCAGCACTTAGGAGGCAGAGGCAGGTGGATTTCTGAGTTCGAGGCCAGCCTGGTCTACAGAGTGAGTACCAGGACAGCCAGGGCTACATAGAGAAACCCTGAAACCCTGTCTCGAAAAACCAAAAAAAAAAAAAAAAGAATGGGATTCAGATACACTCATTTGCTTTAGCTAAATGTAGACAATATGTAGACAATATGCATTACTCAAACAAAAACTAGTTCTCAGAAGAAACAAATCAACAAAATCTGTGTTTTCAAAGGTTTCTTTTAGATTCTTTCCCTTACTTAATTTTCTGGTACATGTGCCTTTCAGTAGAAAAATATGCCCATGACTTGATAGTCTCACTTTGAACCCTCCAAAACTGGGACTTTAAAAGATGCTTTATTTTGCCCAATCTCCACTCAGAAAGCCATTTAAAAGCATAATGAAGTTATATAATCTTATAATTACTAAAAAGAGAAACTTTAGTATAACATTATCAGCTAAGTGATAGATAATATTTACATTCTATTATTTCCAATATTGATTTTGCTGTTCCAGAAGTTTATGTAGGGCCCTACCCTGAAATTAATTTTCTCATGCTAAAGTATTTTAGAAACAGATTGTATCAAGAAAATTTAAACTATAATCTGATATTGCTTTAGATCAAAAGTCATTATTTCCTCCCCTCTGGCAAGTAGCATAGCGTCATTATAGGGTCCTCAGTCACCAGGCAAAGATAAGAAGGGAAAGTCTGATGCTGCATCAGCTCTTCACAAAGTTAACAGGCCTCTCCACCCTGTCATTCCTATTACATGAGCAACCAAAAGGCATGAAAGAGCTCAGAACAAATGCTGGCAGCACCCCAAGTGGGCAACTGACCCTAAGGTGGCAAATGAGGATGACCAGTCCAAAAATTCAAGAATGGCCACCAAGGGAAAAAAAATTCTGCCAATATATCAAGCACCATTCATTGATGGTCAGATACCATGTTATCAGCCCAGCACTTCCAACTATTTTAATACCTCCATCTTTTAATAGTTTGTTATCCTCTCACTGAATGTCATCCTCTTGACACATGTGGAGAAGAATAACCGGGGTTTTAATAGTATTTTAGGATGATGTGCATTTATAGTTATCTGATGTTTTTGATAGAATTTGGCTGTGATTAGCATCACAAGAAAATGCTACTTTGCTCTCAGCTTTCTGACTGTGTGATATAACTAGCTGCCCCCATAGCCTCACTCTCCCAGCTGAAAGCAGCTCTCAATGTCATGATTTTCTCACCAACTATCATCTCAAACTATGATCTAAAAAAAAAATCTCATTCAAGTTGTTTCTTGGAATGTATTTTGTTACAATTATGAGACAATTAACTAGTACAGAAAATTATTAATAAGTATGGGGACACTGTTATAAAAATGTATGTTGTTTATAGGCCTTCAGAAATGGTTAGCAGAAAGAATGTAGAAGAGTTTGGAGCTATAGACTAGAATAAAATACTGCAATGTAGACCACAGTAGGTGATTCTAGTTAGAACACCAAAGAAATGAAGATAATGAAGACTGTGCCCATGAGATTTTAGAAGTGAATAGGAGTCTAACAGAAAGTGGGCTTGAGGCCATTAGTGTTATATTCTGACACAGAAGTTGGCTACATTCCACCCATGTCCTAAAAATGTGTATAAATCTAGACTGAAATGTAATGAATTAAATCATTTGGCAGCATAAGCTTCAAGACAACAAAGCACTTAGGCTGTACAATGGTTACTGTACACTCCTCTTAGCCAGATTTACAGTGTAAAGAACAGAAAGTAGAATGGAAATATGTAGGAAATGTGCAAGAACATGAATGTGTAAAGTTTCAAACACATTGTGTTTCTAAAATCAATTGTAATTGTTAAAAAGATTAGCAAAATGAAGAAAATAGCAGGAACAGTTGCAGAGGAAAAATAAGAAAAGTATTTGTAGTGCAAGAACTAATTCATCATGGCTCCGATTTATAAAATGGAAATTCATTTTTTAAAAAGGTGGTTGATAAGTATCTAAGATGAGAGGCTTCATGATTCTCTGCTCAAACAGGGCTGCCAAAGGAAATTTTTATCTATTTCAGCCAGACAGCTGCTCAGTCTATTGCAACCAAGTTCTAAGAAGTCCACATTGTATCTTGAACTGATAGCAAAACATGGTGCTGCTTTCAAAAAATGCAGAATACAAAAGCTACAGGATTGTAGACACTTCCACCAAGGCTCCAGAAAGCCACTAAGGCCAAGCAATGTGTCAGGGTCAGATTTCCTGAAAGGTGATCCTAAGAAGAACATGGTGAAAAGCTGTGAAGGTAAAGAATAAATTATACTTATACCTTATAAAGTATAAGACCAGGAATTCTTCCGTTGGAGAAGCCAGGAATGTAGAATGTTTACCCTAGAAAGATGTAGTTACTGAGTGGAGTCAACATTACAGAATGCATGTATGCAGGTGGCAAGGACAGATGGAGAGGGCTACCTAAGCTTCTTGTACCCCAAATAATACTTCCATGAGCTATGGATACTAGACCTAGAGGGTGTAGGGCTTGCTAATTTCCCTGGCCTTTGCTTTCTTTAGTCTGGTCTTTCCTTTCTATGCTATACTCTGGGGATAGAAATTCTGTGTCACGGTATTTTGGAAATATATAATTTGGGGGGGGCTTTTGTTTTTTTTACAAGGCCCCACAGATGAGTGTGCCTTGAGTCTTAGAAGAGAATTTGAACTTTTTAAGAGTATAGCATCTCTAAAACTATGGGACTTTTGAAGCTGAACAGCAGTATGTTGCAATAAGAGGTGTCCATGAGCCTAAAGGGTCCAAATGTTATGATTCGAGGAATTACTGTCCCATTCTAGCCCATCTGTTTTAATTTCATACTTGATTGCCAGCTGGCGGTGGTATTTTGAGAGTTTGTGAAAGGTGACCAGACTGGATGAAGGGTGCTTCTGGGGGATGACACTTATAGGTAGCTCTGTCTTGTTTCTGGACTGATTTCTGTTTTCTGACTTCCAACATATAACTAGCTACACTATGCTCCCACTGCTGGAGCCATAGATGATCCTGTTGCCATGCTTTCTCCACTGTGATGAATTGAGCCTTCACAAACTAAAACATTTCCTCCCAGTAAAAAGAAGTTCCCTAAAGAATGCTATCCCATGTTAAATATTTGTTATAAGCATAGACTGCTTTTCCTTATTCATAACAACAGTCAGGTTTTGGTTGTTTTCTGCTTTATTAGCAGTTGTCAGACACCTTTCTTGACCCTGGTTAGGGTAGCAGCTTCCCAGGAGCAAAACAGAGTTAACTAGTCCAGTTAAAGAGACATAAGCCCAAGAGTGAACTACTGGCATTATCTGCAGTTTATCAGAATTTAGGGACAATGAGTTAACTATATTACCACTGCTCCTGAAGTTTGTATCAGCCATGTCATTCATACTGAACCTCAGGACTGTCAATTAAGCAGTCGCTTCAAGTTGAGTTTCTTAAGTACTCATTACCTGGTATTAAAATAAAATAGCTATAGCTGTTTTTTTAAAAACCCAAGATGTTCAAGGAGACTCATTCCTGGAATGACTTCAAATAAGATTCACACAGTTCAGAGACATTTTGTTCCAATTTTGAAAAACACTGCAACTGCTGTTGCCTCAATTCCAACTAGGGCTTTGCTTCAAGGCTCTATTTCAGTTACTGCAGAAGTATATCACTGCAAAAGCTTTGGAAAACTTCTCTTTGGTCACCTCAAAGAACCTTAGAAAACCCCACAGAGAACAGCTTCAGACGATCATACCCACAGATACCCAAGCCCTCCTATTAGCAGGCTAGGGGCACTACCTGTTCTAGCAACTACCTGTTATAGCAATTCAGCATGTACTACTGATTACAGAAGCAGAGCGCCACTCAGTTTTTTACAGCAGTCTGAGAGACAACTCCTTTGTATACTACACATACACACACACACACACACACACACACACACAAACACACACACAAATACACACCCCATTCCATGTTACAATCAAGATGCTAATGAAGCCTATTTGGGGTGTTTGTACTGCTTTTTGTGTGGATAGAATGAGATGAGATAGCAATACAAAGAATAGACAACTTTTGGGACTGACATCCCCACAGATTTCAAGAAGAAACAGCTAGAAGGTAGCTAAACAGTTGCAGAAAGTGGCCAGGAGCAGAGATGAAAGGGAACTGAGACATTGGAGCAGTTGTTCTTAACATTCCTAATGCAGAGACCCTTTAATACAGTTCCTCATGGCACGACCTCAATGATTAAGTTATTTTCAATTAATAACAGTATTTTTGCTACTTTTATGAATCACAATGTAAAAAATATCTGTGTTTGCTGATGGTCTAGGGCAATCCCCAAAGGGATTGTGACACACAGGTTGAGAACTGCGGCTTTAGAAAATATGTAACTGCCGAAGTTAAGATGTGGACAACTGGTATTGTGAAATAAAAATGGCTCTAAAGACCTAGAACTCCAGAGGAGCCACAGGCACTTGCAGTGAGAAGAATTTCATGAAGCAACCACAAGTTACTAAAGAGCTGCAGCATTAGAAGCTGAGATTTCTGACACCCCAAGGTCAGAGGTAGCATTTACTACTGATGTTTGGCCACAGGTACTTAATAAACTCAAGCTGTCGCCTGGAAGTGGAGGTTCCAACACCCCAGACTTGGTGCTGCCGACATAAAGGTCCTTGCATTTTGACTATTTTTGATTTCCATCTGAATTAGAGAAGAAGAACCTTATTGATAACAAATAAGGTTACATCCTTTTAGCAAGAATATTAAAGAAATGAAAGGCAGGATGGCACATGCTGCAATCTAGCATCCATGAAGCTGAAGCAATAGGTTAATGAACTCAAAGTCAGTCTGGCAAGCATAGGAAAATGCCATGTCAAAACAAAAACAACACAAAACAAGAGACAAATGGGATAATTCCTTGTCAGTACAACTATCAAGGAACTCATATTATCAATCTATCTTCTTACCATTAACGTTACACTCCATTACATGATTAAGATGCTATCTATGATGATCTCCAGTATAAAAGCACTGTATTTTCTTTTGGAGAAGACAAAACCAAGAAATTATGGGCTGTGAAAAATTACACTGAATTTCCCCACAATTAAGCACGTTCAGAAAATATTTTATCACCAGGTGGTGCTGATGCACACTTAATCTCAACACTTGGGAGGCAGAGGCAGCTGGATCTGAGTTAAGAACAGCCTGGTCTACAGACTGACTTCGAAGATGGACAGGGATACACAAAGAAATGCTGTCCCAACCCCAAAAAGAGATACTTGTATCTACAAAATTATACATAATGACAACTTTCTTGGCTTTTTTTTTTAAGATTTATTTATTTTATGTATATATGTGTATGAGTACACTGTAGCTGTACATGATGCCGTGAGGCATCATGTGGTTGCTGGAGGAAATTGAACCTAGGGTGGCTGGACTCGCTCTGCCCCCTCTCTATCCTGTGTTATTCACTGTAGCTGTCTTCAGACACACCAGAAGAGGGCGTCAGATCTCATTACCGGTGGTTGTGAGCCATCATGTGGTTGCTGGGATCCGAACTTAAGACCTTTGGAAGAGCAGTCAGTGCTCTTACCCGCTGAGCCATCTCGCCAGCCCAGACAACTTTCTACCTGTATTATTACATGTAATTCTACAATAAAGACTTAATTAGCCATTATTTCCCAATAATATTTCCCATTTGATTTTAGCTTTCAATCTCTAGAATATTGTAGTTATTTAATTTTATTTTGTAGATCCCTATATATTACACCCCACACACACACACACACACACACACACACACACACACACACACACACGAACCTCAAAGTGGCTCATATTTCTAAGTATAAAAGCTACAGTTTGAAGAAAATACAGTGTTTGGCTTGGTAATATATGATGCTGATACAAAATCTATAAAATACATGGATCTATAAAGCAATAACAAATAGGTATATTTCGAATTTCAAATTTTTGTGTTTCACGACATCACAAACAGCCAGTTGATGATGGTGTATTCATTTAAATCCAGCACTTGGGAGGCAGAGGCAGGTGGACCTCTGTAAGTTCGAGGTCAGCCTAGTCGACAGAGAGTTCCAGGATAGCCAGGGCTACACAAAGAAACCCTGTCTTGCCGGGCGGTGGTGGCGCACGCCTTTAATCCCAGCACTTGGGAGGCAGTGGCAGGCGGATTTCTGAGTTCTAGGCCAGCGTGGTCTACAGAGTGAGTTCCAGGACAGCCAGGGCTACACAGAGAAACCCTGTCTCGAAAAAACAAAACAAAACAAAAAAAACAAAAACAAAAACAAAACAAAAAAAAAGAAACCCTGTCTTGAAAAAAAAAAACAAAGCAAAAACATCATTAAGTAAATAGACACAGACTAGGAAAAGGTACTTGTAAATCACATATCTTATAAAGGACTTTATTTGAAATACTAAAGTCTATAATCTCAGTAAATATAATATGCAAATTTAAAATGTTAAACAATTTCCATTTGCTTGATATATATTTTCCCATTCATTTCTGTTACTCTTTCTAAGTTATTTTTGCTATAGATAGTGCTCTAGTATACAACAGTTAGGGTTTCCTTCAGTCATCAGAATATTAGTTCAATTTATATGTTTATCTACTCTTTAGAACCTTTTCTAACAAGTGATGCTTTGCTCTTCCTTTATAGGAATGCAGTGCTCTTCATTCAGAGCAACACTATTTTCCCTGAGAACTAAGCATCCCTATAAGCTCTAACTGAACAAAAATTATATTATGGCAACATTTCCTAGAGATAGTCACACAGTCAACTCAGTTTGTCAAGATAACTGTATTGGTTAGTTTTATTTTGGGGGTTTTGTTTTGTCTAACTCAAAACCATTCAGAGTCATCGAGAAAAAACAAAACAAAACCTTAATTTGGAAAATACCCCCATCAGACTGGCTCATAGGAAAGCCTCTGGGGCATTTTTATTGCTTTCTTTTCTTTTTCTTTCTTTCTTTTTTCAATGGTGATTGATGTGGAAGGACCCTTTGGATTGTGCCATTCCTGGGCAGGTGGACCTGATGAGTATAAAAATGTAAACTGAGCAAGCCAGGAAGAATACACCACTAAGCAGGGCTCTGCTTGAGTTCCTGCCTCCAGATTCCTGCCCTGTCTGAATTCCTACCTTGGCCTCCCTCAGTGATTTGGCAGTGAGCTGGTATTATAAGCCAATAAACTCTTTCCTCCCAAGTTGATTTTGGTCATGGTCTTCATTGCAGTAATGGAAAGCAAGACAATAACTGTAGTATGGATTCTTTTTTTAATATATAATTTTTTATATTCATTGGTATTTTGCCTGCATGTATGTCTGTGTGGATGTCAGAAGACATTGAACTAGAGTTACAAACAGATGTAATCTGTCGTGTGGATGCTGAGTATTGAACCCAGCTCCTCTGAAAGGGCAGCCAATCCTGTTACCTGCTGAGCCATCTCTCTAGCCCCAGTGAATTCTTTTCAAATCCTTGCTTCCCAGTGAAGAGGACTACATTACTACAAAGAGCAAAACATTGTTTGTTATAAAAGATTTTAAAGACTACTTAGTGCCTGTTTTGTTATATGGCAACACCTACTGCTTCTCTGGCCTTCATTTGGCTACATCATATAGTCCTATGTTCCTAGGCTTCCTCCTTCTTCCCTTTTAAGTACATCTAGACTCCTAGCCTTTTGGGGTGCTACCAAACTTCAAGGAGGTCTTTCCTGTCTCTTTACTAATCCTCTCTGGATAATCCCTTGAGGAGGCAGATACACGTGGAAGTGTGCTTTACTAATTCCCTCAAAGTTTTCTAAAGACATGTGCTATTGAGCAGCTCTTCAGATGCATATTTGACTTCTCTTCATCTTTTTACTTGATCTCCAACCTAATATTTTAACCAGGCTTTACCCTCCAATTATTTTTTGTTTGTTTTATATTTTTGAAGCTATTCTGAGTATTTTCCCCTTCCATAAAAACTTAATAGTTGGTTATCAAGATCTCAAAAATAACTTTCTATGATTTTTATTGAGATGGAATTGGACCTAGAGATAAAATAACAGTATAACTTCTTACTCATGAATATACTTCCATTTACTGAGATCTTGGATTTCTTTTATCAAATGTTTATGTTTTGCTTACACAAACATTTCACATATTTTGTTAGGACTTACAACTTAGTTACTTTTCCTGTAGTTCTGATAAAATACCCTGACAAAAGTAACTTAATGAACAAAAGGTTAATTGACTCACAACTTAAAGCCCATCATTTCAGAGAAATCACAGCACCAGGAGGTTGAAGCAACTGGTCACACTGTATTCACAATCAAGAAGCAGAGAACAATGAATTTTTATGTAGAGATAACTTTCTCCTTTTTATATAGTGCAATACATCAGCTAGGTGCCACCTATCTTGGATGGATCTTACCACCTCAATTCATCTAATAAACATAATTCCCTATAAGCTTGCCCAGAGGCCTATCTCCCAGGTGATTCTAAATCTTACCAAGATAAGAAAGGAGATTAATTAGCAATCGTATCTAAACCCCTTATCAATCTGACATCCAATCCATCATTTCAAGTCATAACCTTAGCCAGTGTGGTGGCCTACTCTAATTCTAGGACTCAGGAGGCAGAGGCACTCTGAATTTGAGGCCATTTGGGTCTATATAACAAGTAAGATTCTGATTCCTCCTATCCATATCCTCTCTGTCTGTCTGTCTGTTTATTTCACACACACACACACACACACACACACACACACACACACACACCTTTCACTCCTGGTTTGCAAAACCTTGTGTTTATTTCAAAATGCAAAATATAGGCCAACTAAGAAAGTCCCTCAAATCTTTATCCATTCCAACTGCCTAAGTCCAAAGTCCATATCTCATCTAAAACTCAAAGTAATCTCTTAACTGTGAGCTCCCGTGGTGGGGCATACAGTAACAGAGTAAACATTCCTATCAAAAAAATGCATGAATCAGGACATAGCAAGAAACAATCAGACCAAAATCCAGCAAGGCAAATAAATTCTGAAGCTCTATATCCAGCATCAGGGTTTTGTGATGGAATTAATAAGGCTCCAAAGGATGAATCTACTTCTCTAGTTCTGCCTCTTTTGCTGTCTCAACAGCATTCCTCAAAGATGGTCCATGATTATAGCACTTCTAACATCTGGGGGAGGTGGGGTCCGCTATTGCAATTTGGCTTCACTTTCACACAATTGCTTCTAAGAGCCATCTTTGTAGGAACTCTGACCCTGCCACACATTGCCTTCTCTCAGTTCCTCTGAAACCATTGTGAAAGACTTCATGGCCCACTCAGTCTTGCATCATCCATGCCATGTGGGTGCTGGAAAATGAACCTAGGTCTTCTAGAAGAGTAGTCAGTGCTCTTAACTGCTGAGCCATCTCTTCAGCCCCTTCAAAATATCTTATTGAGTCAGTGTAATACAGAGTTTTCTTCAGACTTGTACTAGCTAGTTTTGTCAACTTGACACACGGTATAGACATCAGATAGGAAGAATCCTGACTTAGAAAATGCTTCAGAAGTTCAGATTGTATGCAGTCCTGTACGGGCAATTTTTGTTGTGATTGATGGGGGAGAGCCCAGTCTATTTTAAGTGGTGTCACTCCTGGATTTTATAGGAGAGCAGGCTAAGTAAGTCATAGGGAGCAAGCCAGTAAGCAGCAGCCCTCCATGGCCTCTGTGAACTGGGCCTTCACTGTACACACATCTCTCACCATTCTTGTCTTCCAAGGTCTCACAAGAATAACTCATTAAACTCTTCTTCTAGCATACTTGGGCTTTTCTGGTCAAATATCCAAACTCTTCCACATTCCCACCACAAACCAGTGTCAAAGGCCTAAGTACCAAATGGTAATGTGTATCACAGCAACAGTCTGCTCCTAGTACAAATCCATCTTTTCTTTCATTCTTTAAAGCAGTAAATGCCCATGTATATATATAAAATATATGTATATATGTTATATATATATTTCTATATAGAAATGTATGTGTATATATATATATATACACACAGACACATATATATATATATATGATTTATTTAATTTATATGAATACATTGTTGCTGTCTTCAGACACACCAGAAGAGGGCATCAGATCCCATTACAGATGGTTGTAAGCCACCAATGTAGGTGCTGGGAATTGAATTGAAGAACTCCTGTGGAAGAGCAGTCAGTGCTCTTAACCACTGAGCCATCTCTCCAGCCCTCCAAATCCATCTTTTCAACCTCCAGTGATAAATTACCTTTAAAAAAGCAGCATAAGAGGGAATTTGACTCAGTTTGAGAAAGTCCATCGCTGTGCGAAAGTCACAAAAGCAGAAGCTTGAGGAAGGTATTTAAATTACATCCACTCAAGAAATAGAAATGAATGCTTATGCTAAGCAATACCCTCCTTTTTCATAAATATATATTACACACGCACAAATATATGTGTGTGTGTTTACACTTGTGTTGAGGAGCGTGCACGACATGATATGACACATCAAAGTCAGAGGACTGTCGCAACCAGTCTCGCCAGCAAGAACGACGCGGCAACAGGATCCTTCTCAGCAGCACTATATTAGGAGCTCCTCTTGAAGTTTGAAGCAAAGGACCCCATACCCTGGAGCCGCTGGCTTATATAGCCGGGTGAGACTGTCTGATTGGTGCACCATGCAGACACCTCATTAACCTACCCCCGCGGGAGGGGGGCGAGCAAATGTGTTACTGTCTGATTAGTTTAGTGCAAGCACCTTATTAGCATAACCCCATCGGGAGAGGGAGAGCCGAGGGAGAGCCGTGTCACTGTTATCGTGCCTGCGCCAAGCGGCTGTCAGTGGTACGAAAGTGAAGTTGGCGCCATTTTGAATAGACGCTGGCCGGCAGCCAACAGAGGACAGCTTTCCTAAGTTGGCTTCCTCCCTCCAACATGTGGTATCCAGGGATCAAACTCAGGTTCTCAGGTTTGACAGTCCGTACTTTTACTAACTGATCTATCTCATTGGCCCCCAGTTCCTCCTTTTTATACAGTATAGGATTTCATTGCAAGCAATGGTGCCACTTATAGTAATCTAATAATACTCTTCACAGGAATACATAGCATAGGTGACTCTGGATTTCCAAGTCATTGAGATTAACCATCATATCATTTTAATTTGGAAATGTTGACACAAGATTTTTAAGTTTAAAATTCTAAGTATTTACTGATAATATGTAGGAAATTGAATTTTAGACACTAGGAATTTATGTACTGTACAACTGAAGTATAAATGAATTTTGTCTCAAGAGGTTTTCTTGATTCCTAGGATTTTTGTATTATTGCATTCCTTAGTTAGGGTTTTATTGCTGTGAACAGACACCATGACCAAGACAACTCTTATAAAGGACAACATTTTTTTTTTTTCTGAGACAGGGTTTTTCTGTATAGCTCTGGCTGTCCTGGAACTCACTCTGTAGACCAGGCTGTCCTGGAACTCAGAAAACTGCCTGCATCTGCCTCCCAAGTACTGGGGTTATAGGCGTGTGCCACCACCGCCTAGCAAAGGACAACATTTAATTGGGGCTGGCTTACAGGTTTAGAAGTTCAGTTCAGTATCATCAAGGTGGGAACATGGCAGTATCTAGGCAGGCATGGCACAGGAGGTGCTGAGAGTTCTATGTCTTCATCTGAAAGCTGCTAGCAGAATACTCACTTCAGGACAGCTAGGTCTAGGGTATTAAAGCCCACACCCACAGTGACACACCTACTCCAACAAGGCCACACTACCCTAACAAGACCATAGCCCCAAGTAGTGCTACTCCCTGAGCCAAGTAAATACAAACCATCACATTGCATTATGTATGATGCTGAATAAGAATGATGAGGAGACACATTTGCCTTGCTCTGTATATTAGAGAAAACATTTAGATTCTCACCATGATGCTTTTATCTCCTCAAATGATGGGTTGAGATGAACACCATACCCAAAATGTTCAAACACACAGCTTGGGCTAAGGCCAGGGCATCTCTGTCTCTATTCTATTCCTCAGGCTGGAAGCTTATACCCTATATACCACCTAATCCTCCAAACTGACTAATTCAATACAGCTTTTCTCTGCTTCTGACTGAATTGTTTGGCCTTGTACTACCTTTGGAAATATGTTCTAATCTCCTGGCTTTCTCATTCTCTGACTCATTCTATCTTCACCTGTGTCTAATTTGCTCTTTGCAATCTGTCCCTGTAAAACTCTCCTGGTAAAACTGCCATATACACACACCATTCATCCTCTATTTCTCCCTAAAATGCTCTTAAGTAGCCTGTTTCCTGTTGTTTCATGAGAATTGGGCAGATCCTATCTCTGACTCATTCTATCAAATCTTTCTGATACATCACTTTGCACCTCAATTAGACATCACTTTTAAACATGGCTGCTTCCTTCTACAAACCTTACTCCATTATTAGAAATTAAAGTGTGTACTAAAGGTGTGTCTGCATTCCATCTGGATCATATAGACCTAGAAGGTCTTTGGATGTGATCCCTTGCTAGAGCAGTCATGTTAGATTAAAATTCCTCTACAATTAATTATATAGAAATTTATGGATTTTTTTTAAGTCTAAAAAGATACCTAAAAGATGTGTGTGTGTTCTTGGGTGTCCAGAAGGTGGCAGATGCCCCTGGACCTGAAGTTATAGGTGGCTGAGAGCCAGCTGACATGGACTAGGAACTGAATTTGGATCCCCTAAAAGAGCACAAAGTATTCTCAACCACTAAGAGATCTCTCAGCCCCCCCCCCCAATTTTTTAAATTTTTTTCACAGATGAATGATGAATCTTGGCAAAAATATTTTCTGTACCTTTTTGTAACTATAAGATTTCTTTGAGTTATTCTTGGGGTGGTTAAATGAGATTAGATTTCTTTGGTCCAGGTTTGTGTTTTAATTAATTAAGAGTTATAAACAGACATTTAAAGTAAGCAAGTACAAGTTTTATTCATAGAGAAAGTACTTGAGAAAGCAAAAGCAGATTCATTCGGAAGCAATGCCCACAATTACCTAGCAAGACACCCAGAGAAAGTGGTCAGGGTGCTACTTTTATAAGCTCAAAGTTGTTGATGTGCACAGATCATTAGACTACTTCTACCTTTTATAATTATGTACCAAGTCATAAAACACTGGGGACATGCACTAGTAACTATGTGATATGCAGTTAGAATCATTTTTCCTTACCAATTTAGTGTCACCAGTGGAAGTTCACAAAACTGTTATTTGGAAAGAGTTTTAAACAACTACACATGGTTGGGTAGTTTGGAGCTGGCCAGCCATGCATTGACTGATCTCTAAAATCCTAAGCCCAAAATAAATCTTTTCTCAAATTATTTTTTTTTTTAGATATTCTGCCAATGACTGATGTATAAGAAGGAAATGAAGTCACATACAATAAAATAGCCAGGGAACATTTCCTGGGGCTTAATTTCTTACCAGAAATTTAATTTCTCCTACATCATTCTAATGTATAATTCTATACATTAACCAACAAAGATATACTACAGCACACTAAAACTTTTGTTTATAAATTAAACTACCATCATGATTTATGGAAAAAATATTCCTAACCTGAAAATATTGGTATTTCTAACCTGAAATACTTGTATTCAAAAGGCCTATATTTCAGGGCATTTCAGATTGTAGATTAAGAATCTTGATCCAATAAATCTACAAATACTCTACAGCAAAATACACTCAACATTTCTCAACCCCGAGCAATACAAATCCCCAATTTTCAAATCTGAAACACACCTAATCTTAATGTTTCAAGTATGGGACATCGAATCTTTATCATATCTGAGTCAATGAAATAACAAATTTTAAACCCTAGTAGATTTTGGTGATTTTCCCAAAGTCATGGAAACAGAAGACATTGTTCTCAGCACTTAATAACAAAATTATTTTAAAAGCACAAAAAAGGTTTGAGGTACTAACTTTAGATTGGCTATAGATAGAAAGTAGTACAATTTCTGTTTCTGTCTTGCTAGAAAAGGATTTGATTGTCAGATAAATGACCCTGTTGTCTGTTGCTTTTATCTACTCTTGGAATTTACAACAGAAGAATACCTCCATCTACAAAATTGTTGGATCTTCACTGCAGAATTATCTTTTGTTCAGGTAACTTCAAAGCAGTCATTAAAATGTTACTCACTCCTTCAATACTATATCTAGAAAGGTATTTTATAATCTCTCCCTAAAAAGAATATATATTCTCTAAACTACAAGTGGTGAGTGCGGAGTGGGGGTTAAAAAGATGACTCAGTGGTTAAAAGCACTGGTCGCTCTTTCTGAGGATCTGGATTCTATTCCCAGCACCTTAATGGCTGTTCTTTTGGTCTCCACAAGCACCTGGCATGCAAGTGGTAAATAGGCATATATGGAGGCAAATAGTCATGAGTATAAAAATAAGCAAGCCAGAATAAGCAAATAAAATAAAAAATGTATGTGTTGAGCATGGTGGTGGACACTTAGGGGGCAACAGCGAGAGACTTAACCAGCCTGGGCACATAACTTAATTTAATTATTTTCCCTTTATTTTGACAGAGACTCATGTAAGCCAGGCTGGTCTCACAATCCCATATAACTGAAGATCACCTTAAACTTCCGAACCTCCTGCTTCTACTACCTCACTGAAGTGATTATAAACATATACCATCACTAAACCTGGTTTATGTTGTGCTAGGATAAAACACAGAGCTTTGTGTAGGTTAGGAAGCCATTTATGGAGCTACATACACAACCCTCCACATGTTGGTTTTATTTTTAGTTTTGTTTCCTTAATGTAGGTTATTTTAACCTTACTTGTAAGCTTCAGGATTCAGGGCAGGTGAACTTTTTTCTTATGTCTTTAAAAGCAGGTATCCTTAGCTAGACTAGTGTTGCATGTCAATATTTCAAGCACATAAAGCAAGGGCTAAGGGAGGACAATGACTGGTTTTGAGGCCAGCCTGGATGATAGAGTGAGACTGTCTCAAAAGTCAATGAGCAACCATGAATAAATAAAATAAAATCTATGCTGTTTTATTCTGTGCTATTCTACCATGGGCCTTCTGCTCTAGGCAAATAAGTAACTTAGTTATATCTTCAGCACCACTGTACTCCCACCCTTCTGAGAACCTTAAATAAATAAAATTATTCATATTTTAAAGTAATATTTATAAAATATTACTTGTTTATTTTTAAAGAGTTTTAAAGTAAACAAGAAAACTATGACTTAAGGTAGAAAATAGAACAAAATAGTAAGTTTAGAATTCTCATAGACCTGGGAAAATTATAATATATAATAATTATAAAAATATACCAAAGCATAAATAGCTAGATTTTAGAAAAAAGAGAATATTAGTTTTAATACAGCAAATTAAAATAAGTTATTTACCACATAATAGTTATTAAAATACTTTCAGGGCTGAAGATGTAGCTCTATTGGTGGAATATTTGTTTAGCATAAATGAGGCCCTGGGTTTGAATCAAGCATAGCACAGCTGTTGTTCAGGTACTAAAAAAGTTGGAAAACTAGTAAATTTGATGACAGGAAGAACTATAGGAGATGCCATCTCAAGAAAGAAAAAATATTGAAGTTAGCATTGGACATTAATTTGTTGTTTGGTTGTTTAGTTTGGGGGTTTGTTTTGTTTTTTTTGTTTTGTTCCGTTTTGAGACATGTCCCTCTACATAGCCTGGGCTGTTCTGGAACTCACTTTGTAGACCAGGCTGGCCTCCACTCACAGCAATATGCCTGCCTCTGCCTCCCAAGGCTAAGATTAAAGGCATGTGCCAGTATGCCTGGCTAAATATTAGCTTTTTGCATTCCAATTTATAACACATCTAGAAATAAAAACATATGCACATAACATTTTGGAATTATATCATTTACTATATTACTATATAAAATTACTAACCGACAATACATGAGGTCCTAAATTCAATCTGCAGCATAAGAAAAAAAAACCCTCTAAATTAACATTTCATTATAATTACTAAATATAAAGCTATTATTAAATGCCAAATAAAACTGAGTTTAAAAAGAAAAATGTAAATTAGAAAAAAATCAAATTCTTTTGTTGTTTTGTTGTTTCTCATATTCTTTGTTATTTCAAAATCACATATTCATAAGAATTTCCTACAAATATTGAATGAGACAAGTTACATTAAATGCTTTCAAAGTCTAGAATATTTTTACTTGCATTCTTAACTACACTTTAAAACTTCCACATATTGAGTGAATTGAGAAGGCCCATTCTGAACTTGTATAATGCAGTATAAGTCATATCAAGATACAAAAATGGATAACCAGGGCATGGTGGTGAAGGATTGTAAAGCAACTGAGTACTCAACAAGCCCAATACAAGCTGGGATACATGAGACCATATTTCAAAACAACAACAACAAAAAACATAGACTATGCCTTTGATTTGCAAATAATATTCTTTATTTAAATAGTCCTGTGTTTTCTTTATCCATGGGTGTAAAGACTCCATACTGTGCAAAAACAGACAATCATTTTACTGATGGAAGGCTTCTAATCTTATTCGGGATGGATCTTCTGGATGTCTCAAAGCAATTCCATAACGCAGAAGCAGCTCAATATATGGTGGCCAAAAGGAATCACTAATTTTAACATATGGATCATGTGGAACATCAAACATTCTATTTATAAGCATCTAAGAAAAAAAATCATTAGAAATATACCTTTTGTGGGAAAATCTACATATTTTCATAAAAAAAAGTTTTATGCCAAAGAACATTGACTACTCTTCTCCTAGAGTAGCTGTTCATAAACATTACTTTTATGTAAACAATATCTGATTTTAAAGACTACAATTACTAGTGGATGAAATATGTATTGAAATGAATCCCCAGTAAAATGAAAATTATTTCTAAAAACTGCCTAAAAATATTTACAACTTTCCTACTTCTTTTAGCATAATTTCCTTTAAAATAAGAACAAGAATTATAAAAAAAATAAACTTTATACATCAGGTGTAGAACACAGCTAGCTAGCTACATAAGGCCCTGGATTTGATCTTTCACTACAGGAGGAAAAAATTAAAATTTTACAAACTGAATACAAAGTACAAAAGATCCTTTTGACCCTTTAACACATCTATTCCTATGCTAATTCTTTCTCCCTGAATATTTCTGATTACTTTACCAAGGATGTTGAGATGTTACAGTGAAATTTGACAACCTTGAAGTATTATAGGGTAGCTTTTCTCAAATTTTATTCCACATGGAAATGTGGCTTCTTATTAGGTTCCAAGGTGTTGAGAACCAGGGTTCTCACTCCAGAAGAATATCAATATATGAGTCCATAGAGAAAATGTAACATATATACATACTTACACATACATACAATGAATAGTATGTAAATATATTTAATATATATAAGCATATAATGAAATTATCTAATTTTTAGGAAAATGGAACTAGAAAATATGATTTAAAATGAAATAAACCAAATTTAGACCAAAGTCCTGTTTCCCTTACATGGAATCTAGATTTAAATAGCAATGTGTGTGTATATATGTATGTATGAACAGAATGAAAGAGTGGAGGTGGGGTGGGATAGGAGGTAAAGAAAGGAGCACAGACAAGGGAAGAAAGCAAGAGTTGAGGAAGGGAAAAAAAAAAATAAGGCAGACTATTTGGTGGAAGGGTACCAGGAACAGAGGAATAGGATAGAAGAAGGTAGGAATTGGGGCAAAAAAAATGAGCAAGATACAATGACACATGTGTATGAAAATACCATAATTAGACATTACTTTTTAAGTTATCTCAAAACATAATTAAAAAATAAAAGAAAACCAAAGTATTGTCATCACCAGAAAATTTAGAGAAGCTTGCTAATGATATCTAAGACTCAACAGTCTTCAACAAATCTACTAGCATTTGCGGAGATTTTTCGTGAAGCAACTATATTCAATTATTTGAAAGCTAATGTTTAATGGTGAAAAGGTAAATGAGTTATTATTTTCCCTCTTCAGTTCTTTTAACAATTCTCCCTTTCAGTTCTTTTAACAATTTATAAAACTATATCTTAGAACTAAGAACAATTAAGGATTCTTCTTCTTCTTCTTTTTTTTTTTGATTTTCGAGATAGGGTTTCTCTGTGTAGCCCTGGCTGTCCTGGAACTCACTCTGTAGACCAGGCTGGCCTCGAACTCAGAAATCCGCTTGCCTCTGCCTCCCAAGTGCTGGGATTAAAGGCATGTGCCACCACCACCCAGCTAACAATCTCCTTTCTTTTAAGTATTATGATAAGGAAATACTTTCATATTTCATAGTAGTCATTTTATAATATAACAGCACTTGCCTATGGTGAGGACCTGCTTTCAATCCCAATGCCATAGAAAGCAAATGAATAAGTGATCTTATCTTTTACTTCCAATTTTTATTAGATCACATTAATTAAAATTCTAATAAAAAAATAGTAGAAATATGGTAAAAATTCAAATTTAAAATGAGTATGCTAATTTTTCACTAAATTTTAGATTAAGTATGTTATTTTTGTCACTGATAATATGAACTGCAAAGAAAATATTTGGCTAAGTATTATATTGTATCCCAATTTATAACCATGTGTTTCAGATAATATTAGCAATATTTTACATAAAGTATCACTCTAAAATTTTTATTACATTTGTTTCTCTGTATGTACACATACAGACAGAATGATAAACAAATTGGAGGACAATTTGCAGGAACTGGCTCTCCATCAACTACATGGGTCCTGAAGACAGAACTTATATAACTGGGCTTTGCAACAAGTAACCACTAAACAATCTCACTGGCCTAAAGTAACTTTTTTTTAACCTTACAAAAGATAATAGAAACATCCAAGAAAGATTTTAGTTTAGTTTAAACTAGGAAAAGTCAGGAATATTAACACAGTTTCTTATTATAAATCAGACAACTATTTCTATCTAGCTTTCCAAGATAGTGATATACTATTATACATTAATAATATTGATATATTATTATATCAATATTTATTAGTAAAGATTCTTGGTTAGCAAATCTGATTGCTTATACCCATTTCATTAAGTTCTGAAAATATTCTAGAGCTAGGTGGGAACCAACCCATCCCTAATCCAGAAGCTATCTCCAATTGATAGCACTTGCAAATGAAAATTTAGTTTTCTCCAAGAAAGTCTCACTGGGAAACAAACAACTCTCAATAGTGGATCGCATGTCCTAGAGTGGGACTGAAGAAAAAAATATACTCAATGGCCTCTTTACAGGTTCTTTGTCTCATAATGTCATTGGAAAGTGTTTTTTTAAAACCCGTATAGATCTTTTGTACACATATATACTGGTTTTTGGTTTTGTGTTTTTCTGGGATTACTGACTGTATGAATGTGTATGTCTCTGTACCTATGTGTGTCACATGCTTTTTCTTTGGCTCTTTTTCTTCTGTTTGTTTTGTGTCCTATTCCCATTTGTTTATCTTTGTCTTCTTTTATTAGTATTCCTTATATGTCTACTTATTTTCTAACCAGCGACAGGAAAGATGTGGATCCAGATAGAAGGGGAGGTGGAAGAAATTGAGATGAATTGGGGGAGGGAAATCATAATCAGAATATATTGTATGAAAAAATCTATTTCACCAAAAGAAAAAATATAAAAAGCAAATAGCTACTTGCTTTTCATAGACTGTTCTGCCTAAGGTTTTTTTTAAAGAAAGTCATATATTTAATAACCCGGCTGGAGTTCACGTACATTTTTACAATGCCAAAAATATCTATTTACAAAACAAATAAATATCAAACTAAAACGGTTAGAATTAGTCTTTCTATTATAATAAAAGAAACATTTTATTTAAGGAAAAGTCATGTATGTACCCATTTATATGTTTTAAGTGCAGAACTGAATTGTAAACTAGAATTCTATCAGAATAACAGCATAAGATTTTAGGGTGCAGATGCTAAATGACTAAATAAGCAACTCTCTTGAAGAATAAAAAAATAAAGAAGCCTTTTAAATTTTTCATTTTTCAAGACAGGCTATAGCCTGTCTGTTCTGGAACTCACTCTGTAGACCAGAGCTGGCCTCAAACTCAAGAGATTTGCCTACCTCAGAGTGCTGGGATTAAAGACAAGTGTTACTATGTCCAGGTCAAGTATTCTTTTTTTGTTTGGTTGGTTTTTTTTGTTTTGTTTCAGAGACACGGTTTCTCTGTGCAGCACTGCCTGCCCTGGAACTCACTCTGTAGACCAGGCTGCCCTTGAACTCAGAAATTCGCCTGCCTCTGCCTCCCAAGTGCTAGGATTAAAGGCATGTGCCACCACTGCCTAGCTCAAGTATTCTTAATAGAAAATAAAAGTGGCATTTTTTTTTTGCCTTTAACACTAATTGTTCACTAAAGAGATAGCAAAAAAAAAAATCTACACTTACCTCTAACATTTCATTCAGTGTTATCAGCTGTGCATTCAAGTCTTGAATGTTTTTCTTTGAGAAATGTAAATAACATCATGACAGAATATCAAACCATATGGCTTAAAAACATTTCTTAAGTTGTAATTGTACAAGACAACTTTATGGTACAAATTAGATTCTTAAAAATGTATAGAAACCTTTATAATTATTTTAAGATATAGTTTAAGCTATGGATAAACATACAATAAATTATATTATACATATTATATGTAATATAAAATATTGTAATATATTTGAGCCACACAAAAATTTTCCAAGCAAATCGTATTCTACTACACTTCACGAAAGCTTCTAAGGGAGCCTTCCTTTTTACCTTCCCATAGGTCCTGACAGGTCCCAATAGATCAAAAGCTCATAGCACTGACTCAGTTCACTGAAGTTTTTACCTTTGAATAACATGGAATAACTTATTTTTTAAAAATTGGAAGACGGCTACTATAATTCTCAAGTGTTGTTCATATTAATCCTCACTAGTTCCCTCAGCTTTTCCTCATGGTTAAAATTTTTAGTCTCTCAAATGATCTAGGTGTGATTAACTATCACAAATATAAAGAAAGAATATGTTCTTACACAACTGCAGATGTCATACATTTGTACATCTATTTAATTCTGTGAACTTCTGAGCAAGGGGGTGGGAGAGAGAAAGAAAGACAGAGAGAGAGAGAGAGAGACAGAGAGACAGAGAGAGAGAGAACAAAGCAAAGCAGTTACAGAAGTGACTAGCAAATATAAAGACACAGATTAAATTTAAAAAGGCATGCTTAAGTCTCAGAAATTCTTCTTAAAGAAACCACTTGGCAATAAATAAATAAATAAATAAATAAATAAATAAATAAATAATGGCTTAAGATGCTGGAGAAAACGGCTTAGTAGTTAAGAGCTCTGATTGCTCTTCCAGAAAACCTGAGTTCAATTCATAGCACTCATATGGTGGCTCATAACCTTCTGTAACTCACACATGTGGTATACAGATATATATGCATGCAAAACACATTAAATAAATAAATAAGCTAAATAAAAAGTTTCTAAAAATTATTGGCTTGAATTTAAGAACTGATAAAAAGTAAGTAATGAATCAAATATAAAATAGAATAAGGGCTAAACATACTTATGGTAGTGTCTCGATACAAAATAAATACTGAAAGTAAAAATAACATAAAATTAGAATAGGGGCTTAGATGAAAGAATGTTTTCTTATTTATATGTTAGTAAATTCATACTACTTCAAACTGAGAGATGAAGTCATACAAACTTAGAACATTTATATTTTTCATAATTTGTTTCCTTTGTATTAGAGGTCTCTCTCCAGTGCTCAAATAATTTGAAGCAAAGAAATATTTCTCCAAGTCAAACATTTGAACTTCATTTTTCTTCTATGAAAATTAATTAAAATCATATTTATCATTGATGATATAGTAGCAAGAATAAAATTCCACTATGCCAATCAGCCAATAATTTGTTTCTATACATACTGTGTTTAGGACAATGTCTACACGTTAGTGACTCACTAACCATGTTAGTGACTTGCTAACATGTTAATGATGAGCAAGGATTTGGGTTCCTTAACTTTCTTTTTTGTATTTGTAATTAAGTTGTAAAGTTCACTATTGTAAACAGAACTATGTACCTCAAAAGTATGTGTTGAAATTCAGATGTAGTTGTATTTGGAAACAGGACCTAAGTAGGTAATCAAGTGTTAAATGAGGTCATCGGGGTAAGGACCAATTCTAGTAAGGACTACTTTTTGGGGTATGTGTGTGTGTGCTGTGTTGTGTTGTGTTGTTTTTGTGTAACAATAAGACAGTAAGAGAACTTTAAAAAAATCTTTTTCCCCCTGCATGTAGAGCTGAGATCAATATGAATAGAACGAGAAGGTGCCAGCTCCCGGTCAGGAATAGATCTCATCAGGAACTAACCCTGAGAGGACTTCTAGTCTTCAGACAGAAAAATTCCATTTTTATGCCTGGGTCTCTAGTTTTATGGCAGCCCACTAATACAGAATGCTGACCAGATAACAAGAAGCAGAGACAGACAATGCTAAACAGACACAGTGGAAGCAGAAAAGAGATTCCCATTAGGTTTTCCTCTGATCCTACACACAAACTGTACAATGTAAGCATGTGGGCACTGGGTGCACATACAATACATGCACAAATAAATAAATGGTTAAATCTTTAAAAATGTATTTAGCCAATCCCATTTTATTAAACAATACAGTATCTGATTTTTCAGTAACTATGATAGGACAAAGGAATATTTGTGTGTATGTCTCACTATGCCTCCTCATTCCTTTGCTTTTGTCCCTGTACAAAAACACGTACAATTACAACAATTTAGAGACTGTCTTCTCTAAAACTTACCCTTTTCTTTTGAGTACTTCCATCAGGCAGAGGAAAATGATCTTCTAAAAAGTTACACAAAGTAAGCAAGAGCTTCTCCTTAAATTCTTTTATACTACGGATCTTAGCTTTCAGTTCATTAGAGATTCTAATAATAAAGAATAATAAGACAAACATTAAACTGATAAATTACATTTGTGCATGCTGCTGGCTATATAGGACACTGATCAAAATGTTGTGAAGTTTCATTTGATCCACATAACTCAAGAACATTCTATACAACATGTAGTAAAACTAGTATAGTAAGATGAGTCATTCCAAAAAGACGAAACAACTAATAGTTGACAAAACTTAGGACCACCTTTTAGTCTACTTTATATAATAAATACTTTTTTCAAAAAAAAATCTGTTTGAAAAAAATTCTAGAATACAAAATTAATTACCTTGATTCAGTAAATGTTACAACCTGATTTTTCAAATCACTGTGTAATACTTTAAGAGTTTCTAGTATTTGCTGCTGTTCATCCAACCACTGTTGCTCCCTTTAAACATAGAAAACAATAGTCAAAAAAAAATTTAAGTGCCAACTCAGTATGTATCAATGATTAATAAAAATTATAAATTTACCTTTCTAAGTCTTCTTTTAACTTTTCATTCTTTGATTGAATGGTAGATAGTACTATTTCAAGATCACACCTCAATTTTTCAAACTAGAATAAAAGAATTTAAGCTAAAGCTTTGTCTTTTACTTTATACATAGTGCAGTTTTCAATTTACAGTGAAATTGATCTAGAATGTTTCAATGTGTAACCCAATAGTAAAAATGCTTACCAGAAAAAGTTGGAAATGATAAATATACAGCAAGCAGATGGTAAATTTTGATGATACATCACTGATAGGTATAAAATACATGGATTTTCAAGCTACATATTTTAATTTCAAACTGAAATTAAATTAATGGACTGCTTTTAGTAGATTAGGTCTTTTTTCTATGATAGGACAAAGGAATATTTAGACAAAAATTAAGACAAAGAATACATATTCTTACAGTATTGATTAAGCCTGCAACTCAATATTCACTGTAAATTATTAGCCAGCAATCATTGCTGAAGAATGCAAGAGTGGAGAAAACAAAGAGTAGAATGCAGAAAATCTAGCAGTAAATAACTGCAATGGTGATATATACCGGAAAGATAAAAGTAAACCAAAATAATAATAACATAATGAGGTACAAGGCAGAACAGCTCTAAGGTATTATGATTTGGAAAGATCTCTGACTGGGTAACACGTGAGCAGCAGAAAAAGACCAAAATCACATAAAATTACTATCTAGTAGAAGAAAACTCCAGAGGAAAAAATAAATTCAAAAGTCCTGGTATGTTGGCAACTGGCTCTAATGCTTTGTCTTAATTTGGTTCCCACCACACTTACAAACCTGAGGGTCCCTGCCCCCGACTGGATTTGATTGTTAATAAAGAATTGCTATAAAGTCAATGCCTGGGCAGAGAGATAAAGGTGGAACTTTTAGATTGAGTGGGCAAGGGACCAAGGGAGAGATAGAATTCACCATGATGGGCCACTCCCCTGATTGATTGAGATAGCAGAGATGAAATATAGATTTTAAAAGATCTAAACTCAGGAATACCAGAGAAGGGTATGTGCTAGCCTCAGGTAGGTTTATAAGTGCACAGCCATTGAGCTAGTAAAGGTGTATCAAAATGAGCTGGCCCATGATCACCTGCATGGACACTTGTGTCTGTGTATGTGCATCTTTCATTCGTGAATCCAGAGCTCTTGGGCATGTGCAGTATACACATAACCTGGCAGGAGCCAAAGCTGCTTAACTAATGAACTGTTACACTGGTACATTTGAGATAGCGGACCAACACAAAAGACTATGTGAAACTGAGTTCACACTGACCTGTTATCTACTATTCTTTCCTTGGAAGAACATGTTAATTACTATTCTATTCTCCGAATCACAAGGGTTTCCACTATTTTTTTTCTAACTTTAAATTGGTTATAAGTTATACATGTGGTTTATAAATTCTAAAGTAACTAAAAATGAAATAAAATAAGGAAGAAAATAGAAATATCTAGTAATCCAGTGCTGTAATATGGTGATTTGATTGAAAATAGCTCCAATAGGCTCTTAGAAAGTGGCATTATTATGAGGTATGGCCTTGATGGAGAGAGTGTGTCATAGGGGGTGGACTTCAGGGTTCTGATGCTCAAGTCAGGCACAGTGTCACTCTCTCTTCTGGCTTCCATCTGATCAGGGTATAGAACTCTCAGCTCCTTCTCCAGCAGCACTATCTGCCTGTGTGCTGCTATGCTTTCTGACATGACAATTGACTAAACCTCTGAACTATAAGGCAGCCCCAATTAAATGCTTTCCTTTACAAGAGTTGCCTTGGTCATGGTGTCTCATCATAGCAATCGAACGCTAACTAAAACAAGTAATAAAAAGGCCTTTTAAAAAATGTAAACCAAAACTCAGATGGGACTAGCCAAGAGGCACAGGCCACAGAAGCTGCAGAACAACTGGGACAGGGTCCTTCATTCATCCATCTGCACCCAGGAGGGACTACTGATCCACAGTCCTCTGTGCATGAGTCTTACCAAGGGAGAGCTGATCTCCCAGGAGTGCTGATACAGACTTAACAGACCCACAGGAAGAACAAGCTCCAGCCAGAGACAGCAAGAACATCTACCACCAGAGATTAACAGATGGTGAAAGGCAAATGCAAGAATCTTACCAACAGAGGCAGGCGGTGGTGGTGCACACCTTTAATCCCAGCACTTGGGAGGTGGAGGCAGGTAGATTTCTAAGTTCAAGGCCAGCCTGGTCTACAGAGTGAGTTCCAGGACAGCCAGGGCTACACAGAGAAACTCTGTCTCGAAAAAAAAAAAAAAAAGAATCTTACCAACAGAAACCAAGACTACGTGGCATCATCAGAACCTAGTACTCCCACAACAGCAAGTCCTGGATACTCCAACACACCAGAAAAGTAGGATTTGGATCTAAAATCATATCTCATGATGGTGATAGAGGAATTTAAGAAGGACATAAATATCTCCTTTAAAGAAATACAGGAGAACACAGGTAAACAGGTACAAGCCCTTAAAGAGGAAACACAAAAATCCTTTAAAGAATTACAGGAAAGCACAACCAAACAGGTGAAAGAATTGAACAAAACCATCCAGGACCTAAATATGTAAGTAGAAACAATTAAGAAATCACAAAGACAGACAACTCTGGAGATAGAAAACCTAGGAAAGAAGTCAAGAACCACAGATGCAAGCATCACCAACAGAATACAAGAGATAGAAGAGAGAATCTCAGGTGCAGAAGATACCATAGAAAACAATGACACAACAGTCAAAGAAAATGCAAAAAAGCAAAAAGCTCCTAACCCAAAACATCTAGGAAATCCAGGACACAATGAGAAGACCAAACCTAAGGATAATAGGTATAGAAGAGAGTGAAGACTTCCAACTTAAAGAGACAGTAAATATCTTCAACAAAATTATAGAAGAAAACTTCCCTAACCTAAAAAAAAGATGCCCATGAACATATAAGAAGTCTACAGAACTCCAAATAGTTTGGACCAGAAAAGAAATCCCTCCCATCAAATAATAATCAAAACACCAAATGTACTAAACAAAGAAAGAATATTAAAAGCAGTGAGGGAAATAGGTTAAGTAACATATGAAGGCAGACCTATCAGAATTACACCAGACTTCTCACCAGAGACTATGAAAGCTAGAAGATCCTGGGCAGATGTCATACAGACCCTAAGATAACACAAACACCAGCTCAGGCTACTGTACCCAACAAAACTCTCAATTACCATAGATGGAGAAAACAAGATATTCCATGACAAAACCAAATTTAC
>NW_022196914.1:64591938-64615438 GCF_008632895.1 Mastomys coucha | reverse complement strand
TCTGAACCTCTACACTCCAAATGCAAGGGCATCTACATTCATAAAAGAAACTTTATTAAAGCTCAAAGTGTATATTGCAACACACACAGTAACAGTGGGAGACTTCAACACCCCACTTTCTGCAATGGATGGAACATGGAAACAGAAACTAAACAAAGACACAGTAAGACTAACAGAAGTTATGAAACAAATGGATTTAACAGATATCTATAGAACTTTTTATCCTAAAACAAAAGGATATACCTTCTTCTCAGCACCTCATGGTACGTTCTCCAAAATTGACTACATAATCGGTCACAAATCAGGCCTCCACAGATACAAGAAGATTGAAATAATTCCTTGCATCATATCAGATCACCATGGACTAAGGCTGCTCCTCAATAACAACATAAACAATATAAAGTGCACATACACCTTAGCCAGACTAACTAAAGGACACAGAGATAGTATCCTAATTAACAAGATCAGAAATGAAAAGGGAGACATAACAACACTGAAGAAATCCAAAAAATCATGAGAGCCTACTACAAAAGCCTATACTCAACAAAACTGGAAAACCTGAATGAAATGGACAATTTTCTAGACAGATACCAGGTACCAAAGCTAAATCAAGATCAGATAAATTATCTAAACAGTCCCATATCCACTAAGGAAATAGAAAAAGCCATTAATAGTCTCCCAACCAAAAAAAGCCCAGGACCAGATGGGTTTAGTGCAGTTTTATCAAACCTTTAAAGACGACCTAACACCAATACTCCACAAAGTATTCCACAAAATAGAAACTGAAGGCATTCTACCCCATTTGTTCTATGAAGCCACAATTACTCTGATACCTAAACCACACAAAGACCTAACAAAGAAAGAAAAATTCAGACCAATTTCCCTTATGAATAACCATGAAAAAATATGCAATAAAATTCTTGCAAACCGAATCCAAGAACACATCAAAACGATCATCCATCATGATCAAGTAGTCTTCACCCCAGGGATGCAGGGATGGTTCAATATACAGAAATCCATCAATGTAATCCACTATATAAACAAACTCAAAGAAAAAAACCATATGATCATCTCATTAGATGCTGAGAAAGCATTTGACAAAATCCAACACCCCTTCATGATAAAAGTTTTGGAAAGATGAGGAATTCAAGGCCCATACCTAAATATAATAAAAGCAACATACAGCAAACCAGTAGCCAACATCAAACTAAAGGGAGAGAAGGTTGAAGCAATCTCACTAAAATCAGGAACTAGACAAGGCGCCCCACCCTCTCCCTATCTATTCAATATTGTACTTGAAGTCCTAGCCAGAGCAATTAGACAACAACATTATATTTCAGTTATCCAGTGGTGGAATAAATCCCTTTGTGAATATGAGGAGAATTACTACCCTTCCAGGACTCTGGGAATGAGAAGAGTCAGAATATTTAAAACATAGTTTAAAGAAAGGAAGAACAACAGAAATCCTGAAAAAGATGATGGAGCAGCTGAAAAGCACGATGAAGAAAGGCTATGCAGAGAGGAGTAGGAAAGGCCTCTAAAGGTCTAACTCTGCTAGGGGTTGTAGGGATGCACACTGACAGAATGGAAGGGGAACTCAAAGCTGAAACCAGAAGTCATGCATCTCTGGTAACAAAAGACTGGTGATCCTAATCAAGGAATAAGCCCATAGCTCTCACAAACTTTAAATTCAGTGGGGATATCGTGGGGGTTAGGAAGATAGACCAGTGTGGGAGTAGCAGACACCTGCAGAAAAAAAACCCAGTTTATCCTTCCTCATATTGCTACAAGGAGACACTCATGGGAACTCCTGTTGGAGTACCTGACTAGGAAATGGAGTAGAGAGGGAGACTACACTAGGCATGCTGAAAAGTGGTTCAACTTTGTAAAGGGCAGGAAGCCCCATAACTTACTGTGTAAGTTAAGAGCTTGAAGCTACAGCAACTGTTTGGTCTCAGGAGCTGCCTCCATCTAAAATATGGTTTGCTGCTTTAAGGCAAAGACCTAGAGCCCTGAACCCAAGTCCAGTGGATCAATCAGTTTCTGCAGCCCTAGGCCTCTAGCAGGGTGGTTTATCCAGACAGAGTCTGAAAGCACTGAAATTGGCAGGCAATAAACAGGGTTCCCTTAGTTTTCCCTACCCAGCGTGGCTCTCGTGGCTCCAACTCTTCCCCCAGCTTACCCAAAACATCCCTATGTTTGTACATTTTCCACCCCGTGATGTCATACCTAGGTGAACACACTTTTACCATCTTGGTAATATGAGCAAACAGATTTGGTTAAGGTTTTGTGTGTGTGTGTGTGTGTGTGTGTGTTGTTTTGTTTTGTTTTGGGTTAGGTTTACTTTTTGGTTTTGGGAGACAGGGTTTCTCTAGGTAGCCCTGGCCAGCTGTGTAACTTGCTCTGTGGACCAGGCTAGCCTCAAATTCAGAGATCTGCCTGCCTCTACCTCCCAAATGCTAGCATTAAAACTGTGAGCCACCACGGCCTGGCTAGAATTTGTTCTTTATAACATAGACAACCTTCTTTCCACTGTGCAATAGTATGCTACAAAATAGTTATTTCAGTCTTATTTCCTCTATCCATATATTGAGACAGGTAACTCAGACTAACCTAAACTCACTATGAATCATGGAAATTCTGTCTCAACTTTCCAATGACAGCTGTGAGTCACCAAGCCAAGATATTTTGGTCTTAATCCCTTTTTCCTGGCTTAACATTCCAAACACACTAGAAATTTCTAACATGGTAAATACCTTTTACCATGGATGAAAAGCAGAGCTTAGCCAGTTTTAAGATGAGGGCTAGAGACTAGAAAGACTAAGGCATGATCAGATGATTGGGAGTTTTAGCTCAAGCCCTCAATTTTTGAAAAGAGAAAAAGCTGAAAGTTAATTATTGACCAATTATTTGGTCAATTTTGTCCCATAGTAAAGTTTTCATATAAAAATCAAAAGAACTGGCCTCAGGGAACTTCTGAACTGAATGGATGGACGGGAAGGTCTGGCATGGTAGCATACTCAGGTTATCAAAGTTCCATTCCTTTTCTATAGACTTTAATCTATACATCTTTTTCATCTAGCTATTCATCTGCATTATTTTGGTGACACCTTTCATAACAAATGAGTAAGCATGTTTCCGTGAGATCTGTGAGGCTCTCTAGAAAATTACTCACACCTGAAGATGGAGACAAGCAAACTGATTTATAGCCAATTGGTCAGAAATACAAAAGAAAACCTACTATTGCAACTGTTATCTTTGATAAATAATCAAAAACTGAATTTTAAACTGAATTAGAGGACACCAAGCTGATGCTTGCTATAGAATCATCTCCTGCAAATTCTGACATAGAACTAATTTCCGGTGGGAATAAAGCTCCAAAATATAGTCTGTAATCCCAGCACAGCTATGGCAAGATGGGAGGTGGAGACAGGAGAGTCCTTACAAAGCTTGTAAGCTAGCTACTGAGGCACACCCAATGGAAAACAACAAAGAAATCCTGTCTCAAACAAAGTTGTTCTCTGACCGCCACATGCATACATTCTCACAATTACACCAGAGTAAGAAAATATACAAACAGTAAAATAGAAAAATTCAAATCTTTAAAATACTTAGTTCAATAAAACATGTAAATTTTAATGTGTTGAGTGGTTTAGTTTACAAACTGATCTAAAGAAGTTCTAATTATAAATTATTTGAAATATTACTGACCATAAACAACTCACCTCTTCTTTTCCTAATGCTAGCAGAACGTCTTCAGTTAGGGGAATTACTACAAAAATAAAAACAAAACAAAGTCATATCTCTTAGTTAATTTTTAAGAATTTGATTTTATGGCTTTTCTGGGATAACTCTTTTCTATTTCACTCATGCATTACCAAACTTTTATAAAATATATTCATTTTTATGACTTCTAGAGTAATATTTTTACACATATAACCACAAGTATATAACACTGGATAATTTGATATCTACACTTTTCTTTTTAAGTTCTTTTCTTTCCTAAGGCCTAAAAAACATGCTTAGTAATGTTTATAAAAGGGGTTCCTTGGGTTATTTTCTCTGCAGTCATAGATCCTATAAATATATGGAAGCATTCACAAACATGAAAGGTTTACTTCTTGTCATGGTATTATAAGAATTGCATACCAGATATGTCACCATCGTTTTCACTCAGCAGAACTCCCATGGTACAGAAAGTAGCCCATCATTTTATAACTTTAAACATTTTATGTGTATGTATCTTATTTTAGTGGTAATTTCTGAAACTGAGTACTAATATTATGCTAGACATGTTTTTATGTCTTTATGTACTGGTACTTTTAATTTCAAGGACTATACTTCCAGAAATGGAATTATACAGAATGAAATATAGTTAAAACTTTATAAGATTATATTAGACTTCTTTGTAAAAATGCATCTACAATCAACAAATTATATACAGCATATTATACACAAAGTTTTTGCAACAAGAGAAATAAATCTTTAATTTCACAGAGAAATTAATAAACTATTCAATATTTATTCAAAACTTTAGTTTTTAATCAAATGTGATTTGAAATTATCAAATGATATATTACTAAAAACTTTTCTACTATTTTAGAAAGCCTTTTAAAAGAGAGCTGTCCTATATGTACTTTAAAAGTGAATTTTAAAATTCGTTGTAAGTAACTCTGGAGTAACACTTGCATGGTTTGGATATCTGTACCATATCCATATCATGTGTTGAAGGCTTGGGTGCCAACTTTGAGACTGATGAGAGCTAAGGGAAACTTTCTGAGGTAAAACACAGTAGAGAGAAAGTATTAGTTAACTAGAGAGGTGGCCCTGAAGCACTGGAACCTAGTAGCTTTTTGCCTTTCTCTGAAATCTGGAGGTCATGAAATAAGTAACATGGGCAGTCACCATGTTTTCCCTTTTCATGTGTCCAAAAGTGACACAGCCAACCAAACAAAGACTGAAACTTCTAAAACCATGAACCAAATAAACTTTGACTATTGATAAATTGTTTATTCCATGTTTTTTTTCTGTAACAGCTGGCTAGCACAAGTACTAACCCATTTCAACAAATGCAATGCAAAGAGTTTTGGAGACTATTTACAATGTGAAGGAATATATTTTGTGTGTATGTTTTCATAATTAAACATTTAGAAGACAGAACTTTAGTAGAGCTGTGGAACTGTAACAAATGATACAACATCGTGTTGCTGGAACTTCAGTAAAGAAGAAAAGGCTAAGAAGAGGCTGAAAAAAATATGAAATGTCAGAGAATTTCTCATGTTTTGCAAAAGACATAACTATGAATTCCATAATCTGTGAAAATATTCTTTAAGAATGAAGAAATAAAGATATTCTCAAAGACAAATGTACAGAATTTGTCACTAATTATCAACTATAAAAATGACTGAAGTTCTTGAAACAAAAACAATATGCTCTCTCCTTTCTCCTGTTATCTTGAGCTATATGCTTAATTGGTTTACCTTGTAATCACTAGAACATGAGTTTGATACCTAGAACCCACGTTAAAAAAACAAAACAAAACACCTGAGCATAGTGGTATGGGTTTGGATTCACAGGGCCAGGGAGACTAGGATGGATCCCCAGGGCTCTCTAGTCAGCCAGCCTAGCCTACTTGATGAGTTCCAATCAGCTGAGAGACCCGGCCTCAAAAAAGAAAAGTAGATGAAACCCAAGGAAAAACATCTAATACTGTCCAGTGATCTCTACATTCACTTGCATACAGATGTACCCAACCACACATGTGTATAGTCCCTCAAAACACATATGTACTCAAACACTTTAATGACACTACAATGATTTTTTACAATCACAGGAAAATAAATCATTTTAACAACTTGAAAAAGGCTTTGAAGTAGATCTAAGCTGAGCTGTGTTGATTTCTGACCTATAGAAACTTTACAATTATAAATATGCTCAGTCTCTAGACCTACAAAAATTGATAGTAAATCAATATGCTCTTTTGTAAAGCTTTTTAAAAAATCCAAAACTTTAAAAAACTTAATAACAGTCATTAAGTCTAGTGAAGTTCATTCAGTTAGTCTTTTAATTTTTTAGTTTAAAAGCTTCAATGATGAAAACAAATCATTGGTAAGAGATTAACAAAAAGTTCATCAGTCACACTGACCTAAAAGACTGATGATTAAAATGGCAGCTGAATTCACTATTTAGTAACTGGCTATGTTTGAAATACAAAGAAAAATCTAGGAGAAATCTAAAAAGTATTTACAGTTCATCAAATACCAGTTCATGAACTAGAGATATCATGAATTGGGTATTTTAGATAAGATCTATGATGGACAAAAAAATCCGAGTCCAATGCTGCAGAGAATTCTTCTTTGAACATATATGTGAAAGACTGGAGTATGATCCTAACCCCAAATTCATGTTTAAAGTCTAACACCCAATATCCAATATTGGATGCAATATTCAATCAGTAAACTCAAAATTATTAATAAGTAACTAAGTTAACATGATATTATTAGAATGCGCCCTAATCCAATGAGAATAAGATAAAGAGAGGCACAGGGAAGCACACATGAAGACAATAAAAGATGACTGCTATAGTTTGAATAAATGTTTCCCAAAAGTCCTCAGGACTATCTAAGTGAGAGGTATTATAAAAGCTTGAGAAGATGGGACCTAGTAGAGTCTATAGATCATTAGCAGCACAGCTCTTTAGGAGGCTGTAGGACCTTGGTCCCTTCTCTGCTTCAAGGCTCATGATTTTAACAGTTTGTTCTGATGCATGTACCCTATCATTGTCACCAAGCAAAAGGTGTTTCTAATTTTAAATCAGAACTGCTAGGGCATTTTCAAGGTTACTTATTTCAGATATTTTCTTAGCGCTGGAAGGCTGACAGTACAATGGCCATCTAAAGCCAATAAGAGACCATAGAAGAAATCAACTTTGCTGACAACTTGATCTCAGGCCATATGAAGGTTAATCATTATTGTCAATTTTATAGGATTTAGAATCACATGGAAATAACTCCCTGGCCACGATTGTACAGATTTTTTTCTGTATTAGGTTAATTGAAACAGGATCATACACCCTAAATGTATACATTACTATTCCATGGGCTAGAATCCCAAATGAATTACAACAAAAAACGAACAAATCCAACAACAAAAAAACAAAACCAAAAGGCAAGTTGAACATAACATTCATCTCCCTTTCTTTTAAACTGGACACCAAGTGACCAGCCAATCCTTGCTCCCATCACCACATCACATCTCTAGAACTTTAATGCAAAAACCTTCCTTCTTCAAGTTGCTTCTGTCAGGTATTTTGTAACAACAATAAAACGAATTAGAAATGGAGTCCACTAAGATCTAGAACTACGATGAAATCAATTCCCAATGTTTCTGCTACATATCCCATTATACTTTGTAAGATTCTTTGCTACAGCCTTAGTAAACTCATTCAGAAGTCATACTACAGATATAACACACAGAAACCTAAAATAGCTGGTATAGCATGTAGGATAACAATTGAATAAATCTACTTTGATAGTGGTACACATCTATCATTGATATTTGCAGCGAGGCTGAGGCATAAGCACCCTAAGTCCTAGGATAGTATTGGGCTGTGTTTACATAGTAGAAACCCTGTCTCTGAAAAAACAAACCAAAGAACAGCAGCTGAGTACACATCTCTAAAGAATACCAACCTAACAGCTGCATGAGAGATGCTCAAGTATATTGCTAAGAAGTAAATTGTACATATAGCTAAAGGCAAATTTCAAAATTACAACTGTATACCACCACTATATTCCTACCTGAAGTGTTAAAATTAAAGGCTATGAAGCAGTAATGTGAAAATGTGGAACAATTAAAGAATTAGCATAAGTAAATAAAACTAAAGATATATGTGATACTAATTAAAGGAAAGAAGATAGCCTAGGACTGCTACGTGGAGAATCCCCAAAGCCGGCACAAAGAATAATATAGAAAAGGAAGGCTAAGACTGAAAGTGGTTGTGGTGGGGCAAGTCAAAGGTAAAGTAATGGGAGGAGAAGAAACAAAACAGATGTGGGGAAAAAAACCAGAGCAATCTATACAGAAAATCAGACACAAAATGCATGGCTCGGAAAGCTTAGACTTTTGTGGTAGGAGGAGTAGGAGGAGTAGTAGTAATATCTACTTGGTGGATATTGCTGCTATAACATTTTAAGCCATCTTCCATTCTTTAAATACAGGCAAAAAGTATATTTGGTTCCCACTGGACAACTCAAGAAATAGCATAAAAACTAAATGTTTCCTATTCCAAAAAGCATATAAAGTAACTTTTCACTGTGCAAGTTTCATTTGTTAACAGTTCATAGTTTCTGCTAAACATAAGGCTGTGCTGTTTAGGGTAAATAATTACTATAATAAAGTCTTCACAGTTCAAGTTATTATGCTCTAACCTAACAATTTAATGTAGAAAAGAAAACTGGAGTGGGTCCTAGTATCAACAACCATGGGCAATTTCGAAAACAAATGGGTCTTGTCATTCTTGAAGTCATTAATTTAATATCCCACTAATTTGTCTACAATATACAAGCCTAAAAAGTAAGAATCTTACTTTCAGGTTTTCTTTTGTTCCATTGACCAAGTTCAGCAGTCAAACATTTCACTTGCATGATAAGTAATGAGAGCTATAAAAAAACGGAGACTTCAAGTTATTTCTTGTAGAATACTGATGAAAATATAATTAATATAGTAATAATAGTTGTAAAATAAGTGGATAACAAAATAGTTCTACCAAACATATTCTATCATAATAACTATTGCTCATGAATGGCTTTTTGTAGCAATGATATAGTATGCTATAGAAAATAACGAATTCGGACCTACTACCAAATCTAAAAGAACCTAAGCGCATCACATTCACTTCCTAAATATATCTTAAGAAAACAAAACAAACAAAAAAGCCACGATATTGACATAGAAAAACATTCCCCCCCCCCAAAAAAAAGAATAATAGCATGTTATGTCCTGCCAGCATTTTCAGGCAAATTTTCCTTAAATATGTTCAATTCCTCTCTGTGACCTTTTAAAAATATTATAACTGCTTTTAGTTGTGCTTCAAAAAAAACCCAAAATATATGTG
Source organism: Mastomys coucha (assembly GCF_008632895.1). NCBI lineage: Eukaryota > Metazoa > Chordata > Mammalia > Rodentia > Muridae > Mastomys > Mastomys coucha. The sequence continues at coordinate 64,606,323 of NW_022196914.1, read as the reverse complement.
AATGTAATGATAATACTGGTTCCAGTATCACACAAAAAAGCATTTTTTAATATAATTAGTAGTTTTCTTGAGAAAAATTATGCTGAGTGTGTTTTTGGTTTCATGACAAATTTGATTCTATAAAATTTCTAAAAATGAAACAGTAGTAATATTTTAAAGTTATACATTATAAAAGTTTTCTTCATATGTCTATCTTTTTGCTTCAGAAAGGAATTAAGTCAGGTATAGTGACACATGCTTACAAATCAGCCTCCAAGACTTGGTTTAAGACCAGCTTCAGCAACAGAGCAAGTTCAAAGCCAGAGTAGGCTACATAAGACTGTGTCTTTGAAAAAAAAAAAAAATCCCAGAAAACTGAGTTTGAGTGCTAAAGGTATGAAGGTACTATGCATACAGAAGTGAGGCATCACAGCAAAGCAGGAACTGCTACTTCTTAAAAGGCCTGCACATAGATCAGCTCTGGCTTTGGATTTGTGAACTTGGAATGATTTCAAGATGGTTTCCAAACACCCAACTCTTTAAAAGTGACTTCCAATGCCAAAACTATTCAAGCAAAGAATATGGTTTATGTTGAATACCTGCTTTATCTTCTGGTATTCTGATTATCTGCTAGGTAGAGTTTTGGATGCCAAGTTTCTCTAAGGGTAAACAATGTTTCAAAACACAAGTTGATAGGCTAATATAAATTGTTTAATGACTCTATTGTGAGCCAACTCCTAAAAGTTCATATCTTGTTTCCTCTCAAATTTATCCCATGTTCCTTTTCCCCATGCTGATTTGACTCTGCATCCTTTCACCACCATAAATCTCAGCCACAAGTAGACTATATATTAAGTCCTATGCACGTGCTTTAAGTATCATCAAACTTGCAGATCACTTGAGAACTCTCAACACAATAGGAAACAACAAACTATACTTTTTGGTTGTTTGTAACTTAAGACAGTACATATTTAACAGGTATAGAAACACTCCTCTGAAAGTCAGTGCTTGGTGCACTGTGTGAAACCCACAGGTCTAGTGTCCAATGATTCATATTTAGTAAGGTCTTAATTTCTGCAATATAGAAACCATATTTTCCCAAGAAAAATCATAGGTTAGTTATATGTAGAGTCTATACATTCTATATATTTTTATGAGTAAAAAAACATTATGAGTTTCAATATTTGGTGCACAAAAGATTACAGTTGCATTATCTTGATGAATTGTTCCTTTTATTAACCTGTAGTGTCCTGTTTTATCTAATTATTTCTAGTCTGAAGTTTCTTTTGTCATATGTAAAGATAACTATTCCTGTTTGTTTACATTTCCTGTTTCTTTGGTATTTTTTTTTCTCCATTCTTTGATACTAAGTTTTGGGGCATCTTTGCTGGATAACTGTTTTTTGAAATCAGTATTTAATTGGTTCTTGGGTTTGATCTTTGTTTTTTATTTTAAACAACAGAGTTTTCCAACTGTTTAAGGATATAGGGATTAGAGTCTGTGAAATGGTTCAGCAGGTGCTTTTGCATAAACCTGGTCACCAAAACTCAAATCCAGAAACATTATGTAAAGGTGAAAGGAGAGAACTGACTTCGCAAAGTTGCTTGTTCTCTCTCTCACACATAAACTTTCTGTACAAAAAGAATGAATTGTGCTTACCTATTTTCTAGAATGGAATATAAAAAGTTCATACCTGAGCATTTGATTTAGTGAGTGTCTCCATTCCAATAAGTGATAATTTGTTCTGACACTTGATTTAAAAAATAAAGAGAACAAGTTATACACTTAAAACCATAGACAATTCCCTTCTCCCTTTTTATACAAACCCAATACAATACCCTTTTAAAAAACATATAAACATGCAATACAGAATTTATTTAAATTTCCACATAAGATGAGGAAGGCAGTCAAACTGGCTCCAAAGTGAGTGTATCAAAAGGGAAAAGGAAGAGTTGTATATGTAGCTGAGTAGCAGAGCATCTACAGACACTGGTTGTATTCCCTCACTCTCCAAAAACCAGTGACTATTGGAACACCCAGTAGCTAGGATGAATTATAAGCCACATAATGGGGAAAAAAAGAAAAGTAAGCGAACATGTGAAAAAGTAGTATAGAATAACAAAATAAGTAAGTAGTTAACATAATACGCCCCCAAGAAATATTGTTTGCCTGACTTTAACATCCAACATTGTTAATGGTTGTCTTTGATAGGTAAAAATATGAGGAGCTTAAGTCTTATCTGTCCTCATATCTGGTTGTAGTAATTTTCTGTAAAATTTAAAGTTATTTTTAAAATACAAGTTTCTATACTGGAAAAATAACAAAAAAAGAATTATAAGAATGATTTAATAAATATAGTAGTAACATCAAGTACCATGGATTTTGCCAAAATTATTTTTTAAAATACTTAATTCATCTTTCCTTAATTCATCCATCCAGTACGGATGTAAGCAAAAATTAGAAACAGAACTATCACAGGATCCAGAAATTCCACTACTGATTCACTAAACTCACACAGTTTAGTGAAAAGAGCAGGATACTCTCTATATTTATAAAAAATTCATGCATCCTCCTGCTAATACTTTACTAAAGTAGGATACATGTGTCTGGATTTATATCATATGTTAAAGACAAAACTTTTACCAAAATAACATCTCACTAAAATTAAAAAATGTTCATAATTTCAGGGTCAACTTCAAATTTTCTATATTTGTTTCACTCATGATTCTTAATTACGTATTATTTCTACTGCTATATTCTATTTTGGGTACTAGTCCACTCAATATCTACTGACCTAAACAGGTACTGAAATGATTCATTATTTCCTCTAATCTGGCATTTATTAACTTTTGTGTCCTTTAGTTCCAACTTCCTTAAAATCTTTTGAATTCATTCTTGCACTGAACAGTATTCAGGCCATCATTACTCCTTAACAAGACGACTGTTAGATTCCCTTAAAACATCCTGTTTCTGTACTCTTGTTTTAAAATACAACAAAATGATTTTTTTGAAGTAGCCCATCATTTCACAGTGAACTTCAACCTTTTAGTGATCTCTCATTGAACACACTCCACAAAATCCATGTTCTTGTTCCAGGCTAATTCTCTGCAGTCTCAGTTCACAAGATTTCCTTTTCCTAGTATATATTTTCCATAATATCTTACCTAGATTTCTCTAACCTCTTCTACTTTTGTCTTGTCCTAATTTCACAGGCTCTTAATTATGTTTACTTCTTATAGAAAGGTAACCTTGACTCCTTTATACTGTCTTACACATTTCTCCTAAGCATATTTTTTTGCATTCTACCATAACACTCTTAATGGTACATTATATACAATATTATGAATGGCCTCTAAAAGAAAAAAATCTCTCCCTAAAAGCCAGAACTATCATTATTTTTTTTTTCTCTTTCTACAGTTTATCTAGTATAAAATTTCTTAAAAGAATGCTTTTAGGTATAAAATCTATACAAATAATTTATAAAAAAAATAGCTATGGGGAAACTAACATGGTTTCTTTCCTAAGTCTATTATGTACATATATTAACTAATATGTCACTTTTATCTGTTGATACTTACATCTTCCATGTCTTTCCACATTTCTTCACATTGTTTAATAAGTTCTTCCTCTGTATCTATAAAAGCTTCCATATTTGTAACAGTATCTGGATCTACTTCTTGTTTATTCTCTGACATATCCTTTATAGTTTTCTTCACCTTATTGCAACAACTAACGTAAAAAAAGACACAAGCATTTAACAACTATTTGCTGAATGTAGGTGTGACTAATAGACAAGAATCCTTTCTGTTGAAAGAGAAACATGTGGGCTGACTGCTCTTCCAAAGTTCCTGAGTTCAAATCCCAGAAACCACATGGTGGTTTACAACCACCCATGAGATCTGATGCCCTCTTCTGGTGTGTCTGAAGACAGCTACATGTACTTACATATAATAAATAAATAAATCTTTGGGCCAGAGAAAGCAGGGCTGAAGCAAGCAGAGGTCCTGAGTTCAATTCCTAGCAACCACATGATGGCTCACAACCATCTGTACAGATACAGTGTACTCATATACATAAAATAAATAAATAAATCTTTAAAAAGAAAGAGAAACACGAACACACTACTACTGGAGGGAATACTTTAATACTATAGCCATTATAAAAAAGAGTACGGATGTAAGCAAAAATTAGAAACAGAACTATCACAGGATCCAGAAATTCCACTACTGATATATATCCAAGCAAAATAAAGGAGCGTTTTGAAAAGATGTTTACAATATTGTTTACTAGAGCACCATTCACAACAGCCCAGATATATAATCAACTGAGTGTTCACTAACAGAAGAACAGATTTAAAATTTTAAAAGTTCCATTGTAATAGGAGAGTCAGTAGAATAATAAGAGTGCAAAATTCAGGTAGGTGAGTAGATGTAATTGGTAAGAGCTTGTGGAAGTTGTGTTTGAATTACTTCTTCCAACTAAATGAAATAGTACCTAAGGTGATCCATTGTTAATAAGTATCAAGAGAAGGAATTTGAATTTTGAATGTATTGTGAGCCATGCCTTTAATCCCAGCACTTGGGAGGTAAAAGGATCTCTGTCTTTCAAGGATAGCAAGGACATAAAAGAAAATTCCTGACTCAAAAGGGGTCAGGGTTTGGAGATGGTTTAACACATAAAGGCTAAGGTTTACAACCAAAAATTTAAGAGTAGAGGGGGAAAGGTGTACAGAATGGCTATTATTATTATTATTATTATTATTATTATTATTATTATCACTATTATTTTGGTCTTTAAGAAAACTCAAAGAATATAAAGCAACTTTGTATAGTAGCCCACTTTAAATTAGTAATTAGTGGCCCAATTAAAACAAGAAAAGATAACATATTAAGGAAAATAGTCATCCAAGAGTAATGAAAAGTGACACAAGGTTACTAGATGGCTGCTGTAAAGAACAGGAGATGATAGTGTATCATGAGGTTTAAAGTTAGGTAACTTTAAGGATGTAGACAGAGAGGATCTTTTGGTTACAACTTCAGATGTAAATCAGAATAAACATCACCCCAGTGTGTTTTTTTGTTCATATGGAACTTTTAAGTTTTAAATTACTTAACCAGTAAGTTAGCAACGGAGAGGTTGTGCACAATGCAACTTTGTTGTGGGAATAGATAGAACACAATAACATGCTCCCATGTATTAAAGGTGTCAATAACACAAAGATGTCAATTCTCCCCAAAATGACCTCTTTTATCTTAACTAAAATCCTAAAGGCGACAAAAACTATGTCGTACTTGATAAGGAAATTCTAAAACCTATACAGAAATATACAGATCCAGAAATACCAAAGACTGGTTGTATATAACTATGCTAATCGTTAATCATAGAATTGGCTCGTGAACAAACAGGTGGAAACACGGGAACAAAATACACACCTCCTTCTTGATTTTCTAGCGTCACATACATACACATTCCAAGTCAAAAAGAATATTCTAATAATGGGAGCCCACCTCATAAATTATAGTAATTTCAATATATAGTTTAGCTGAACGAAATCGACTTCATTCTTTTTATCAAAAAGTTCCGGGCGGTGGTGGCGCCTTTAATCCCAGCACTTGGGAGGCAGAGGCAGGCGGATTTCTGAGTTCGAGGCCAGCCTGGTCTACGGAGTGAGTTCCAGGACAGCCGCCAGAGCTACACAGAGAAACCATGTCTGAAAAAAAAAAAAGGTCCTTCCAACCCCGCCTCTCGGCTTTTTCTGGAAAAACCAGGTAGGTTCTAGAATGGCATTGGCCCGGGAGGCCTCCAGTTCGTAGGGCGTAAGTGTCCGATTTGGGGTGCCTGGGTCCCCCAAACCCGCGAGCTGCCTCCTCCTTGACAGAAAACTAAGACCTTAAAGACGCCCCGCTTAGCCAGCCAGAGCCGGTTGCAACTCACCTCAGTCTCCTCAGCGCTCTGGTCAACACAGTCAGGCCGCGCTGTTTACGCGCGCTGCTTGCTGATTGGACCAGCTGCGCCCACCGTAGCCAATCAAAAAGAGCCCCCGGCCGCTGACAGCGAAAGGCTGCGCCGCGGCTCGGGGAACCCAGTTCACTCGGTTGTCGCGTCTCTTCTGACGCCTCAGACAACATGGCGGCAGAGAGTGGTAGCGACTCGCAGCTGAGGAGAAGAAGGCGCCGGGACCCAGAGGGATCAGAAAAAACGGAACTTAGCGAGCGAGATCCGGCACTGGCAGTGGCCGGGAGCGAAGAACATGATGATGAGAACGAAGAGCGCTGGGTCGGGCCTTTACCGGTGGAGGCGACTCTTGCCAAGAAGAGGAAAGGTAGCTGCGGAGAGCCCGCGAGCAAGCTGGACGGCTATTCTGGCTGAGTGGGAGGGTTGATCTCAAGCACGCCCGCAAGCGGGAGTGAGATCGTGGGTTTGTGCACTTAGAACGGACGGTCTTTACTGAATTTCCTCCCTAAATTTGTGAATTGGTGTTAGTATGGCGTGTTTTTCAAAAAATTTAACACTGTTGATTCCTGACTCTAAGAGATGCTACAAACTAGTACTTGTCTGTCTTTCTGTGTTTGGATGCTTTTACTGAACCTCATTGCTGACATATGAAGTTGGAATTCCTAATGTTGATTGAGCAGGTGCGGAAAGGAGTTCTCAGAATCATAAAGACTTAAATTTTCAACCCTGACTCATCTAGTAATGAATTTTCAAACTCAGGAAAATTTGCTTAAGCTAGCTGGATTTGAAGCCATACTCGAGACAAAATAGAAATGTTTTGCCACTAACGTGAATAATAACAAGATTTTATAAATTAAAGGTTGGTAAAGAGATAACATTTACTGTTTTAAAGGCTTTTCTAGGAACTCTTTTGTAAATGTCTTAGGGGCGTGTGTGTCTGTGCGTGTGTGTGTGTGTGTGTGTGTGTGTGTGTCTCTCTCTCTCTCTCTCTCTCTCTCTCAATTATGACTGTGAAAGTACTTAAAACCTTTTATTTTCAGAACAAAGCCCAAGCTCCTTAACATGGATTATGAGGCTTTTTGTCTTTCTTTGCTTCTGCAAGCAGGACTCCCAATTCTGTCCATTCTCAAAACCCTACCTTCTCCTTGAGCATGGGCTCCTCCTCTACTTTCCTGTCCAGATACTGTGAAGTATCTCAATCTGGAATAATTCTCTCCTTTAACCACGCTAGCCTTTTAACAGGTCTAGGTTTTAGGTGCAGTACTATCAGAACATGGTGTAGTGTTAGCTCCTTACTTTTATAGTTATCTCCTTACCTTTTCTGCCCAGTCCTGCTTTTGCCTTCGTGGCACTTACTGCTTTTTGTAGTTGTGTATTTATTTATGTGACTTTCTGAACACTACTAGACTAAGCATGTAAGAACAAGGATCATGCACTTTCTGCCCCTACACTTGATACAGTGTTTTGCATACAAATTTAATGAATATTTTATAACATTTGTGCTCTCACTATTTCATTTAAATATTACTACAAGTACTGCTTGAATGGAAGGAATGGGGGGTAATTTAGGAAGGAAAACAAAACAAAAACAACAAAATTTAAAACAAACAAACAAACAGTTGGGACAGGAATAGATATATCATGTGAAAAATCTTTTCTCTTAGCCAGATTTTTTTAAGCCAGCCAATGGAGTATGGGGGGGGGGGCCTGAAACTACATACAAAAGAATTGTTAGAAAAATGTCATGTAAAACTTTATCTAAAATGACAAGTGTTTAGTAATTTATAATTTTTGGAAATGGAGCAAAGATTAGACTTTTATGTATACACTTTCACAATGATGTATGGTTGTTTGACAGTACATTAAATTAAGCTACTTTTTAAACATTTATTATTACTACTTATTACTATTTTATGTGTAGGAGTGTTTTGCCTGCATGTATACCAAGTGGATGTCTGGTGCCCAAGGAGTCCAGAAAAGGGCATTACTGGAACTGGAGTTACAGATGCAAGAGCAAACAGTATTCTTAACCTCTGAGCCTTCTATCTGGCCTAAATTAAGCTGTATTTAATATTTTACCTGTTATTATTATATGTCGGTAGGAACACATTAACAGTACAAGAGTGAAGGGTAGAGGACAACCATGTACAGTTGGTTCTTATCATCTACTTTTATGTGGCTTCCAAGGATTGAACTCAGGATGCTAGAGGCAAGCACCTTGCCTGTCTTAAAATAAACTATTTCTTAAGGAAACTAATTATGTCTTTCTCTTCTTTTTGTGAATGTTCTCTTGATTATATTCAAATGAATTAGGGAACAACAAAAGCAATCTAGAACAGATGGGAAAATATTTATTACAGAAAATTCCAACAAACAACAGCATTAAAAAGATAATGGAATACAACTTTATGAAAGTGCCAAAATAAGTAGCCCAGGATTGGTGTAAGCTACAAATGTTCCTAGATACTTCCTGCCCTAAGATAAATAGTGTATGGCCCTCATTTTCATTGTCCTGAGTTCTTAGATTTAATGCTGTAATTATAATTAATAATCTAACCCCAAACTGAGAACTAAAGAAGGGAAGAAAGGAAAACTTTTTAAAGAAAATATATATATATATGTACATTTTAATTATCACAAAATACTAGTCCTAACCCTTAATATATAGTTACTACAAAAACCCAAGAAAGACCACTTAAGCAAATGTTAGTAGGCATAAATCAGAATGGGGATTCTGTTACTCAAAAAAAAAAATCATGGAAAAGCAGTTTGTCATACATAATTTTGAGTGTGCCATATAGCAGTAACAAGAACCTAACAGTTTGTCATGTTTAATTTGCCAGCTTTGTATAGGCAAGTTTGATCTTTTTATTTGGAAACAATATATTTTTTAAACATTTTACTAGTAAAATTGATCATAGCTCATCATAAAATTAAGATTTTTTGATGTTCATCAGTTTTCCATTTTTCTAGGTGTTATGCTCTTAGAAAACAATCTGAAAGGCACTCAACTAGATTTGCTAGGATTTTTCTCAGCTATAAACATCTAAGTGTTTTGTTTGTTTTCAGGTCTTTAAAATGATTCTTTAATAGAGGAATAGTGTCTTTAAACATATATCTTACAAATAGCTGTCAGTGTTTGTTAAATTAACACTACTGGTTTCTATATAGTTATACAAATTGTTATTTTCACAAAGCTTTATATTTCTTTGAACATTCATATTAAGCCAGAACTATTCACAATTATCCAAACCTTTGAAACAGGAGCTAGAAGTATAGCTCAGTTGTGAGAAGCTTATCCTCCAGAAGACCTAAATTTGATTCCCAGGACCCACATGAAACGGCTCATAAACCAGCTGTAATTCTAGTTCAGATGGATTCAGCATCCTCTGTTGGCCTTATTGAGTACTTGTCCCACCTGACATACACTGGACCAGGCATAAAGTCTTTGCAACAGTTTTCATGTAATCTGAGGGAATCTGTCATAGTAACTTCTAAAATAATAAAAGTTATAACTGGTATTAACAAGTATTGGATTTTTGTATCCCATATGTTTATTTGAAAGAAATTAAAATGTAGAAGGTAATATAAAAAATTAGAAAAGTCTAAATAATCATGTTAATTTCACTCATTAAAATATATTTTTTACCCCCTCCCCTAGTTCTAGAGTTTGAAAGAGTCTATCTTGATAATCTTCCCAGTGCATCCATGTATGAGCGCAGTTACATGCACAGAGATGTTATCACACATGTGGTATGCACCAAGTAAGTGCATCATACTTTTGTTTTATTATTAGTTTAATTTTATGTTATGTCTATGAGTGTTTTGCATATTTCTCTGCACCACCTGCATGCCTGGTACCTATAGAAGCCAAAAGAGCGCAGTGGATCTCTCCGAATCAGCATTACAGACCTTTGTAAACTGTAAACTGCCATATAGATGCTAGGAATTAAATTCTGGTCTCCTAGAACAGCAGCCAGTGTTCTTACCTACTGAGCTGCCTCTCCAGCCCCAAGTGTCTATGGTATAGTATACATTCTCGGAAAAAAAATCTAAAGCTTAATTATGAGTGGATTTACAGAAGTAATTTGGGGATTTCACAGATTTAATTCTGCAAGTTCTATAATAACTGAACAAAACTCTGCATGTTTTCGTGTTTAAAAGAAAATATCCCGTCAGACAGAACATCCTAGTATGTGTATGTATATTTGGTGATAAAAATCAGTAGTGGTTGAACCATTTATCAGAGCTTTCCTAGGAAGAAAGTGTATTAAGATAGAAATGATATTAAGGTGGCCTCTTTGGTGTATATAGAGAAGATCATGGTAACTCAGACTGTCTGGAATTATCAAAGTACCTTCAAAATGGATGTATAGGAAATTTCAAAGAATGGTAATAACAGTTAAAAAAAATGGTCCCCTGATTTCTTAGTTCATGATATGTATAAGTCCTATTTGAGCTATGTTTCATTAATTATCTCATTTATCTTAATAGTTTAAGAATATTACAAACTTTATTTTATAGGTGAGAAAGCTGGAATAGAGTAAGGGGCAGGAGAAGCTAGAGAAAAAATTAATATGCTAAATTCTAGCTTCCTATTCCTTATTTGGATTTTGAACCTGTGAGCAAGAGTAACATCAAATTCCTATTTTTAAAAGGAGCACCACGTTGGCCATATTCATGCATTAAAATAGGACAAAAATAGGAACAAGGAGAACAGGCAGCTGCTGTAGAATGTGGATGAGCTTTGATTAGGGCTTAGATGATATTGACAGGGATTATCAAAGCTGGAAGGAATACTTTAGAAGAGTCTACTCTTGATCTCTTAAAACAAATTGCATTTGATATATAAATCTTTAATAGTATAATAGGGTAATTCTGACCAAATGCAGTTCAGACTTGTTAATGTATAAAGCAATCTGTAGATACTAGCACTGCTTTTCTAACCCAAGCTGGAGAGTTTAACAAAAAGCTATTTGTTTCATTGTTGTTGCTGCTTGTGTTTTGTTTGTTTGGTTTTGGGGGTTTGTTCTGTTTTCAGGTTTTTTGTGTGTGTGCGTGTCTGTCTGTCTGTGTATTTTTCTGTCTCTGTGATTTTTGTGGTTAAGTAAATTTAAAGCTATTCACTGTGTATGGATGTGGTGTAGTGTGAATAAATGTAGTTGTCAAAATACTAGCATGTGTAAAATATTTAGTTTATATGCACTGTGCTGAATAAATGGTTTCAGTTCTTATATGTGTGGTAGAAAAAAATTTTTTTAATCTTTTTGCGTAACTAAAATACATTGAATAAGATATGAAATAAATTTATGTTGGACTTCTTTATATGTGAAAGTAGTTTGGGTATTTATAATCTTCTGAAAGATAGAAAATTCTCTTTAAAAGACTGTCTTCAGGGTAGTTTTAGCAATAAATCCTAAAGTCTTAATGATTTCAACAGAGATTTCCTTTTTTGTTTGTTTATTTGTTTGTTTTTCTTTTGAGACAGAATCTCCCTTATTAAATTGTGAAAGCTTGCTTTGCACCCTCTATGGCCTAGGCAGCCTTCCTGCCTCAGCCTTCTGAGTAGCTACTTTTACACCACCAGGCCCAACTCCTTATTTGTTTGTTTAACAGTAAATCCTTTTTTAATTCTGAACCTACATCTTGGGATTCATATTAGTTGCTAGTATTCCTACAATGGTCCCTGTAAAGGAAAAGTTAAAAACAAAGTCAAAACAATGAAAGCCTACACTAGAAGTGGTAGGACATACCTATAAATCCAGCTCTAGAGAGACAGGGCAGGCAGGAGGATGACAAATTCAAAAATAACTACCTTATAATATGTAGTGATAACTTGTCTTAAAAAACAAAAAGCCTGTCATTGAAGTAGTAAAATGCTGTCAGTCAGTGTTTGCTTTGACGTTATTCAGCTTTGTTTTGGAAGTTAACTTTGAATTTCTTTATGTATACAGGACAGACTTTATTATCACCGCCAGTCATGATGGGCATGTTAAATTTTGGAAAAAAATAGAAGAAGGAATTGAGTTTGTTAAACATTTTCGTAGTCACCTTGGTAAGAGCTTTATAATTTTTTGTAGCTCCTGTTTAAAATATTGTGCTGTTTTCCTTTGAGTTGTGGATCTTTATTTTATTTGTATTTATCAGAATATTTTAATTCTATTTGTTAAAATAGGAATTATTGAGAGTATTGCAGTTAGCTCTGAGGGAGCATTGTTCTGTTCTGTCGGTGATGATAAAGCAATGAAGGTGTTTGATGTAGTGAACTTTGACATGATCAACATGCTGAAGCTTGGGTAAGTTTTCTATAAAGTGTGTGTGAGAGTGTGTGTGTGCGTGCGTGCATGTGTGTGTTTAACTTAGTAAAGTAAGTATAAACTAAACTTTACCATATCACAGGCTATTTTTCAACAGAATATATTATCTTACCATTTATGGATTTACATGGAAAAGTCAGAGAACATCTTTGTGTTGTGTGGAGACTTCTTTTTTCATTCAAGTTTTTCTGTTTGTTTGTTTTTTAAGATAGGGTTTCTCTGTGTAGCCCTGGCTATCCTGAAACTTGTTCTGTTGATCAGGATGGACTCAAACTCAGAGATCCACCTTGGAATTTTCAAACAGTATCACAACAAAGATTCATCATATCCAGCTAATACCACTTAGTAATTTGATGAAGACCCACCATACTTAACTGCTAATAGAATAACTTCCTTGCTATATTATACCTTATTTGAAGATACAAACTTGTATATTTACATGGTTTATAGATAAAAATTTGCTGTTAATTTTAAACTTTAGGGTATACTGATACTGATATTCAAATTATGTGGTTGAATAGTACAGAGATAAGACTTGCACATTGTTTTAAGTATGACTTTTTAAAATATAACATACTAACTATCTATATCCAAATAAATATCAACTTAAAAGTCATATCATTATCAAAATGTTTGGGAATTTCCTTTGCTTGAAAGACAAAACCACAGACCTTAAGCTACATAACTTTAAAAAACAAGCTTTTACTCCCCAGATCCAAGGTTCAACTCTAGCAATTTCATTTCTTATGAGGGCTCTCTTCCTGCTTCTTAGCATTTCCTTATTTGGTTAAAGAAGACAGGAGTTGGGGCAGATAAGGTCAAGGGCTTATTAGATTAGGCACCCATCCATATGAGCTCATTTCGCCCTAAATTTAGAAAGATATAGCTCATTTTGATAGTCCGAAAGACTATACAAAAAGTCCTACTATGGACTGAATTATGCCTATAAATCAAATCTAAACTTTGGAATATGTTTTGTAGGCAGATTTTATGAGACACAAAAGATAGCCAGTGTTGCACTCTATTTGGTTAGATTTATCTAACTTGATCTTTTCATATTGTCCAGTTTGTTTCCCCAGACATTTGCTCTTTTTGAAAATAACAAATAATTGAGCATTAGCTCTTTGAGAATACTCAAGAGTCTATTTCAGAACTGATAGAAGTTCTAAATGAAGAGTTCAACAAAGGTTTTGAGCATCAACACCATGGTGATTGATATAACATTGTAACTTTAAAACTACTTTGCAGGAGACAACATATATTAAAAGTTTGGTATGTAGACTAAATATATCAAATTAATTTTTGCACATTGCTCATCATAGAACATGTCCAATGCTTATAGTTTTAATATCAAGATAAGGCAACAGTTTTCTTTTGAGCATAGACAGGAAGTAAATATTTTGATTATAAATGTCCCAAGTATTGATTTACAAATTACATGCTAACCTATTAAAAAGGTTTATGTATAAAGTGTTTTATAGACATCCAATGCCTCAGAATACCTTAAGGCCCAGATATGATTAAGTTTTCTAACTATCCAACCAAAATAAGTATACAATTCTTCTCTTGAGGGTTGGTATCATTATAGTTATTATTGTTACACTGATGACAATAGAAAGAAGGAATTCCACTCCTTACTTGTTCCTTTCAGCTTTTATTCAACTTTAGCCTGGCCCATTCCAGATCCTGGAATACAAGTTTGCATATTTTATCTTGTGTCTCACATGATTGTAGTGTAAGATAACATGTTCTTAAAGAACTCACCTTAAAGAAACTATCTTTAGATGAAAAGACCCTCATGTATTATATAGTATCAGATTCTTGGCCACAGAATCCCATAAGCTTACTACATATTCTCTTTGTGGTAGTTGAGCCTGGATTTCAATTGCTTTAGGCCGTTCTTATGGGTATCTGGTAGTCTGTTCATGGCATCTTGTCTTTAATTTTACCAAAACTAGAGTTTGTTCTAATTGTTTAGGTGCTTGTAACGTTACAGGATTTCCTTAATACAAATAAATACATTAAGAAGTACAGGAAAGAAAGAGAGAGGGAGAGAGAGACAGACAGAGAGAGACAGAGAGAGAGAGAAAGAGAGAGAGAAAGAAAGAGAGAGAGAGAGAGAGAGAGAGAGAGA
>NW_022196914.1:64583216-64591928 GCF_008632895.1 Mastomys coucha | reverse complement strand
AGAGAGAGAGAGAGAGAGAGAGAGGAAAAAAAGAAGAGAAAAGAAAAGAAGGAATTCAGGACTGGGGTATAGGTTAGAGGTGGAGTAGGAACTTACTATGCAAAAGGCCCTAGATTCTATTCATAGTACTGCAAGAAAAAAAGAGTAAAGAGAAATTTTGAGTAGTTCCACCCCATCTATTACATTTAAGCAAAGAATCCCAGTCTTCCTAATGGTGGCCAGAGCATTTTGGTTTAAATGATGGGCTATGAAGGGATGCTTATTGTATTGACCTTTCTTTTTCTCCTTCTCAATTTTTAACGGCTTAGCTATTTTCCTGGACAATGTGAGTGGATATATTGCCCAGGAGATGCCATATCTTCAGTTGCTGCTTCTGAGAAGAGTACAGGAAAAATTTTCATATATGATGGTCGAGGAGATAACCAGCCACTTCATATTTTTGACAAACTCCATGTATCCCCTCTTACTCAAATAAGACTAAACCCAGTTTACAAAGCCGTGGTATCTTCTGACAAATCTGGAATGATTGAATACTGGACTGGACCGCCGCATGAATACAAATTCCCTAAAAATGTGAACTGGGAGTATAAAACAGACACAGATTTATATGAATTTGCCAAGTGTAAGGCATATCCAACCAGCATATGCTTTTCACCTGATGGGAAGAAAATAGCAACCATTGGATCAGACAGAAAAGTTAGAATTTTCAGGTTTTTAACTGGAAAACTCATGAGGGTCTTTGATGAATCATTAAGTGTAAGTGCAATTAAATCAGATTTTACTTTTCTAATAGTCTTTATGTTTTACAGTTTCATAAAGGATGTTTTTCTACATAGATGCATATTGATGGTTATTTTCTCTTATTACATTAAAGATACTATTCAGTTGTCTTTAATCTTGCATTGATGCTCTTCTCTACATTGATCATGTGATATTTCTTCATTATTCTCAGCATTTGTTGAGGTGATTAGACTGATGTAACAAGAGGAGATCAAGAGTAAAACTATATGACAGAAATTGAGATTCAGAATGAGAATTTGGCAAAAGAAAACCAAGTGTCAGTTAAACTAATTATTTGCAATACCAAATATAAGTATAAATGTGTGTATAGAAATTAGTAATAACTAGAATACCACATTCTATGGGGATTTTTTTTTTTTTTTTGGATTTGGGAGATGGCTGCCTAGAGTGAGTAGAAAAACTGCAATGACTTAAGACTATTCAACTAGTCTAGTATAACAGAAGTTGAATGTGAGGTTTTTATCTGTTATTATTTATTAGCTGACATGTTCAGGATCACTGCATGTGTCGGTGCAGTTGTGAATCACAGAAGCCAAGCTTTGAATGCCAGAATATTGTAAAAAGATTCTATCGAGACGTTTACCAAATTGGATATTTATGAAATATGTTTATATGGATAGATGGCTGTCTATAGAACTTACATCTTGAAAGCTAAGTAAGTCTTCATCAAAAATAATCATGAATCTCCCACTACTAAAAGCTAGTCCAGCATTCTAGGTAATTTTGGGCACATAAATAAGTAGTGCCTAGAGACATGAACGCTGAACTGTAAAATAGTGCATTCATGACTCAAACTCTTCAAGATACCTCTTGTTTTTATAGTTCTGTATATTTATTTTTCTTTCTTTGTCTAGAAAAAGTTGAGATTTTAATTAACATAAACATGGAACATATATAAGTAAATGAGATATATAAGTCTAGCTTATTATTATCCATAATAAAGTGTTAGCTACTGTCTGATGTCCTACATGTTTAAAATACTGAATAACAATATCCTGTCTTCTGTAAGATTCTTGGAGTACTAGCACAAAGTATTCATGATGTAACCCACATCTTGAAAATGGTACATTAAATATCAAAAGTAAACCAGATTTCCAAGCTATAAAGGGTTCTCCTAAAAACTTGTTTTCTAAATGCATTCCTCTAATATTAATTAACTGCTCATATCAAAATAACTTGAAACAGTTTCTGATGTCCTAATTTTGATATAGCAAGATAGTAGAGGATACTCAACAGGGGGGTGGAGAGGTTGCTCAGTAGTCAAGAGTGCTTTACTGTTCTTGTGTAGAACCCAAATTCAGTTTTGCCAGTACCCATGTTAGACAGTTCATATCAACCTGTGTCTCCAGTTCCAAGAGATGTTACATTCTCTTTTGGCCTCCACAGGTACCCACATACTTATACACAAGATACACCTAAATAAATAACTTTTTTGAAAAGTTATTCAACAAAATTTAGTATTTACCATATATTCTTATATAGGATTTCACAGGCTGTGTGTAGCTGAGTTGCCTGTTATGAATAGCTACTATTCAAGTGACTCACTTTGTCTATTTGTTTGCTTGTTTGTGGGAGGTGAAGAAAGGGGTTTACCCTGTCATCCATGCTGGCCTGGAACTTCCTGTGTAGCCCAAGCTATTCTGCCTCATCTTCCCAAATGCTGAGATTACAGGTATCAACTAGCAGGTCCAGCTGCCATGTAACTTGACTCCTTGTTGTATCTTGACCAAACAGAGATGAGCTAAAAGTACTACACATATAATATTCCAAAGCAGTAATATAAAAATGTTTTTCCATTTATTAACTGTTATAGAAATTGTAATAATTTATTTATATTAGGTTAAACAAAATAAAATATACTTTTTTGCTTTATATAATGTATCTCCTGAAAATTTTAATTGCTTATGTGAATTTCATTATATTTCATTGAAAGTGCTACTCTGAGGCTTCTAAAGAGCAGGCATATCATTTTTGTAAAGAAAGCACTAGTTATATAAATCAACTGGTTTAGTGTGTTTGTTTCTTGTTTGAAAAATCAATAACTATTAGTATAGTGTGTTTGGAAGTAGGAGATGATGGGGATCAAAGCCAGGGCATTAAGCACTTAACCTTCAAATAAGCTACATACTCCTGAAATACAGATTTGTTATTTGTATGTTGTTTTGTTTGAGACTGTGTTATACTCACTATGTAGCCAGGCTAGTGTAGAGCTCACAGTACTCCTGCCCCAGACTTTAGGCTGAGGGAATTACAGCCAGGAACAACCCACATTGGGCTTGAACTATTTGTGATTGAAGTCAACAATGTCTTCTTTAATTTCCTGTTTATAGGGTTTAGAATGCCTCTAAAAGTATGTGAAAAAAATTCTTACTGGCTCTCAATGTGTTCCTTTTCTATTTAGTGCTCAGTCTTAATTTATATATGCACATGTGAGGATATATGTAGGTAGTTATGTTGTTAATGCTTAGTTTATTTCCTAGATGTTTACTGAACTGCAGCAGATGAGGCAACAACTACCAGACATGGAATTTGGCCGACGAATGGCAGTAGAACGTGAGCTGGAGAAAGTGGATGCTGTAAGACTAATTAATATCGTTTTTGATGAAACTGGACACTTTGTGCTATACGGAACAATGCTGGGCATTAAAGTAATAAATGTAGAAACGAATCGGTAAGCTTTAACATGCTTTATACATTTTAAATGCAGTTATTGGGGATCATTTCCTCCATCAGGGGAACAATGAGAGTCTTGTTTGTTCCGAGGAGAGTGGAAAGGTCCCAAAAGCCTAAACTTAACCAAATGTTTTGACTGGATCTTTCTGTGGTCTCTCAGTTGTTTATAATCTTACGTAAAAAGTTTCCACCCATGTTTATAAAATAAATGGAAAGAAGATATGCATAGTTTCAAAGGTGGGGGGAGGTGCAGTTTTTCTTTTTTTCTTCCTTTTTTTTAAAAAAAACAAAAAAAACAAAAAAAAAAACCAAGGTTCAGTCTGTGTTTTACTTATTGATTTAAATTAGCCAGACTCATGTTAAATGATGCCAGATATTTTAACCACAGAATTCAGCATCACATCCTGCTAGACATAAAGGCAGGGCTAAAATGCATAAAACCACAGTAAGTCTTTTGTGCAAATAACCCATTTGGTGTTAGTACAGAGTATCTACAATCAGATACTATGTCTGAATATATGGAAAAGAACTTAGAGAATATTTTGAGAAAATTCTTGTTCTGTACTTTCCTACATATAAATAGATTTAACTTGTAGTTCTTAGTAATATAAAATCATTGATAGCTTGTAAAAGAGTCATAATAATAGGTTAAAACTTTACACTCAACCTTTGGTATGCATGGGGTTGTATCAGGATACCTTGTGATTCCAAACTCTAAGGATATTCAAGTAGTCCTCATATAAAGTACATATACTTAAATCAGGTGTAGGTTATTCTTAATTCCTATTATAAATTTTATCTAAATACATGTTGGATTATATTGTTTATA
Source organism: Mastomys coucha (assembly GCF_008632895.1). Classification (NCBI taxonomy): domain Eukaryota; kingdom Metazoa; phylum Chordata; class Mammalia; order Rodentia; family Muridae; genus Mastomys; species Mastomys coucha. The sequence goes on along the minus strand of NW_022196914.1, from coordinate 64,587,625 downwards.
GAATAATGACAAGGAAAAATTGTATACATGTTCAGTATAGATGATTTAAAACAAAGAATTTTTAGTCTGAAGTTTGAGTCTAAGCTGTAGAATCTATGGGTACAGAGGGATGATTGTATTAATGTTGATTTGGGTCTGCTTTATTTGTGTTTGTGCACATGTGCCTAAAATCAAGTTAACTGTCTTTACTGCTCTCCACAGTATCTCTTGCTGAACTTGAAGTTCACCTATTTTGACTAGACTTGCTAGCCAGTAAACTCCAAATATCTGCCTGCCTTTGCTTTTCCCTCCTCCACCCCCCACAACAGAGATTTGTGCTTAGATGGCTGTGGGTGTTAGCAACTGAACTCAGGTCCTTTTACCCACTACGCCATCTTCCCAGCCTCAAAGTCTGTTTTATCTTTAATAGGACTTTTAAAGCAGTTGTAGGCTCACAACAAAAATAGAAGAAGGTACAGTTTTCTCATATATTCTCTGACTGCACTTACAGCTCATGTATTGACATATCACATCGCCTAAAGCCTACCCATTGTTTACACTAAGGTTCCCTCTTGGTATTTATACCTTATGTATGGACAAATGTAAAGTATAATGTGCCCATCACTGTATGATCAGTCAGAATTCCTCTGCTTCAACTGTTCATTACTGTATCTTGTAGCTTCTGGAATGACTACTAACTACTACAGCTAATCTTACTATTTATTTATTTGGGTTTTGTTGTTGTTTTAAACAGTGTCTTAGACTGTAGCTAGGATTGCAGGCATAGGCCCAGTGCTCAGCTTACTACTACTGTTCTTCTCCCCTGGTTTTATTGCTTCCAGACTATCACGTGTTAGTCATTCAACATTTAGCCTTTTCATAGTCTTTAGTTTAATTTCTTTATTTTCTTTCCTTTCATTTCTTTCAGTTAGTAATAGAGTTGAAATTCTTCTACATCTTTCTATATCCTGATAGCACATTTTTTAAAAACTAAGTAATATTTCATTGTCTTTACAAACAACTCAAGTCTGTTAGCAAGCTAGTAAGGGACATCTTGGTTTCTTCCAGGTTGTGCCATTTATAGAAAGTAAAGCTCCTCTAAGCTTCATTTGTGTGTGTATTTGTGTGCGCATGCGCATATGTATGTGTAAATTTTCATCTCTTTTTGGAAAACTGCCAAGGAGCTGAATTGCTAGATTCTATGGTAACAGTTTATTTTTATAAGAAGCCATCATATTGTCTTCAAAAGTGCTACCCTCTGCATTCCCACCAACAATGAGTAGTAGTTCTTGTTGCTCCAAGCATTTATTATCTATCAGGATTCTGGGTTTGAGCTGTTCTAATATGTTCTACTTTCTTGCTTGTTTTTTCCACCTGATGTATGATATGGGACATCTTTCGTGTACTCACTTGCCTTTTGTATATCTTTGCTGAGGTATTTGCTAAAGTCTTTGAAGCAATTCTCCCTTGGCTGGTTGCCTTTATTGTTGATCTTAAGAATCCTTCATATGTGATATGTAATGGTTCTTTATCAGATAAATATTCTGCAAGTATTCCAGTCTGCTGCCTTTTGTTTTCTTGATGACTGGACTTTTTTAACCTAATAATACCTATCAACTTAAAATACTGTGGGGGTGACTAGGTAGAGAGATATTTAAGATACCTTTCATTAGTCCTTTGGATATAGAAAACAGACTTAAATTTTTACGTGTTTTTCTTTATTTTGGGGTTGGGGAGCCCATGCCTCAGTGTATGTGTGAAAGTCAAGGAGACAACTTAGTGAATCCAGCTCATTTATACTACTACCCTGTGGTTCTTGGGGATGGAACTCATGTTGTCAGGTGTAGCAGCAATTGCCCTTAAACACTGAACTAAACCCTAATCCAGGATAGTTGATTTTTATTTTCATATGTCAAGCTGTTATGATTGGAATTCTTTCTGGGTCTTTTTTCCTTGTATTTTTGTATAGTGTAAAGGCACAGGTGTGTCTGCACATGTATGCAGGTAGTCAGAAGTTGATGTTAAAAAATTTTACTGCCTAGTCTAGCTAGCCAGTTTGTCCTGTGGATCCTGTCAAAAGCACTGGGTCTGTCAAAAGCCTACTTGGTTTTCACATGGCTACCAAGCATCCAAATTCCATTTCTCAGGCCTGCAAATCCACATATCCACTGAGCTCTCTTCTCAGTCTAATTCTGGCGATTATATTAGATTAAGTTTCTTTGTATTTTTCAGGTGTGTGCGGATCTTAGGCAAGCAAGAAAACATTAGAGTGATGCAGCTGGCTTTGTTTCAGGGAATAGCCAAAAAGCACCGAGCTGCAGCTACCATAGAGATGAAAGCGTCTGAAAACCCTGTTCTTCAGAATATTCAGGCTGACCCAACAATAGTCTGTACATCTTTCAAAAAGAATCGATTTTATATGGTATGTGATATTCTTGTAGATGGCTATTACATTGGTGTTTTTTCCAACCTTGCTGGGAGTTTTTCTTTGAGAATGTTGACAATGATGACAAACTTCCTAAACACCTGAAACACCAGCCTACAACACTAATATGGTAGAATTTTAAACTAAGAGTTGATTTCTAAATATCTCTGCATTCTTTCACTTTAGGCTTAAAATTTTTCCAATCTGGCTTCTATTACTATTTGTGCTAGGATGATAAGAAACTAATAATTATGTTCATAATTATATTTACAATAGTTTTTACATTTGATTTTTAAATGTTTTGTTTTCCAACTTTTCACTTGAACATAATTTCCCAGAACTCACACAATTTCTTTCTCTTTAGAGATTTATACACTTACGTATACCTATGTGCATGTAGAATACATTTATGTATTTCCTTGACTTTTCATTCACTGTAACAGAGCTATACAAGAGCGATATATTCCTGAAAGATCTTTCCCTCCTCTGGAGAACTCAGCTGCCACTTGTTGGGATAGTTGCTCAGTGATCATTTATGTTCCCAGCACACATAGAGCCCTGGGATCAGGCCCTAGCACTGGGAGGGGCCTACTAAGATTGGGCTGAACCCAGTCTTCTAACTTAGTTATGAACAGTCACATCCACCTGGCAGATAGTGTAAAGTACAGAGTCCTCTGCCCTAGCATTATATCCTTTAAACTACAAACAACTTTCTCACATCTAAATGGGACTCTCAGTTGTCTATAACTGGTTTTTATCACTTCTGTGGCTTTAGCCTTTTTCCTTTTTATTTACTAACTAACCACACTAGATTTATTTTATTTGTGGTAATTAGTATTATTTTTAACTATTTTTAACTATTCTTTCTTCCAATCACATGTTTCCTTTCAACTTCTACTTAAGAGCTCAGCTTCAAAATCTCTTACCATGAATACTGAGTCATAAGCACCTGCTGTGTTCTTCCTCTCTTATCATATGCAACATGCTTTGGGGTGCAAATCAATAATCTGTGCTGGGAAAAATGGGGGGATCTAAGACACTGCATTCTTCCTCCAGATGCTTCAAAGTTAATAGATAGAGACTACTGTGGCTTCACTATTACGTGCATAAAGTTTAATCAGATGGCTGACCTGCTGGAGTGTGCACACTCACCTGATGTCTCTGAATTGTAAGCCTCTAGGAGGAGTTCAAGCTAACATAGTTGATAAACTTATGACAGCAGTTGCCCAGTCCCAGTCAAGCTTTTAGCCTAACATAAATTTTTCAACATGAGAATTTTTCTTACAACTTTCAGAGTCATAATTTGAAAATCATTAATTATGCTAAATGAAAACAGTTGATATGGTTTTGACCTATAATTTATATACTAATGACATTAAAATTATCAAAGATAATTCTTGATATATACTAATGTTTTTAGCCATTTCATAAAAAATTTTAGTTCTTAAGTTATTTGCCTTTCTTTCCCCAGTTTACTTTAAATGGCTGAAGTATGCATGCTCATTTTTAATCTTTGAAGAAAGAAGTAGAGGAATTTTTATTCAGAAGTTTCATTTAGGCAACATTTTGAATTTTCTTCAGTGTTATCAGATGTCTGCATCCTTAAACAATGCTAAGAAGTAACTATTTATGAATTTTACATTGTTTTAAATCCAATATCTTGAAATAAAAGTATTGTATAAATTCATATATATGGTACATTCATAAATCCCTATTGTTAGTGAGAAAATGAAAAATTTTAACTTTGTTCAAGTGACATAATAAATGGAAGAAGTGGATTTTATATGCAGGTCATCTGCTTGTGAAAAGTAAGTAACAAGTTTCTGGCTAAGACTACAAGACTAATGAACTATGGGAAATACAAGTTTCCTTGTTACATGTGTAACCAAGAGAATTTCAACCCAAAGGAGACTGTAACCCATTTGAGAATAATTTAACTGCTTTACCTGTCTTATGTTAGAAAATGATCCCTACAATATGGATTGCTTTTTCTTTTTTTTTTTTT
>NW_022196914.1:64550239-64582824 GCF_008632895.1 Mastomys coucha | reverse complement strand
GGCTGGCTTACCCTTCCTTCAGTCTCTGCTCCATAGTTAATCTCCGCAACTCCTCCTGTGGGTATTTGTTTTTTCTTTCAATTAAAATATAATTACCCTTTGTATTTCCTCGTTCCGACCTTCCCCATTACTTACTTCCTTTCTCATTCTCAAATGTATGGTCTCCTTGTTGTTACACACAGGCATATAATATTACACATATATATTTCTTATATATGTAAATGCATAAATGTATAAATACAGTTATTTGGTCCTTTTACTCTTACTTGCATCTATATGATTTCAAAGCTAATTGGTTTAGAGGATTCATCTCTGTGGAAAACGACTTCTCTTTCTTTCAACATTCCTCAGTTGCCTGCCTTTCTTTAAGGTTGAGGACCTAAGAGACCTCCCTATTCCATGTTAGCATGTCTATTGGTACTGTACTTATTCAGATCTTATTTAGGTAGCCATATTGTTAAGATATTATGGGTGATGCTGCCCTATCATTTCTAGAAATTATAATCTTACAGCAGATTTCCTGGCCTCTGTTTCCTACAATCTTAACTGCCCCTTCCCCCCTTCCATGTTCTCTCAGCCTTAGGTATAAGAGTTATATTGCAGATGTATCCACTGGAGCTGGACACTATATGATCAGTTGCTCTCTGCATTTTTTGTTGTGGTAGTGATTTTTTATAATTTCCATCTTTTGCAAAGAGAAAGGGTTTTTTGTTTTTTGTTTTTGGAATGACAGCTATACTTATCTGTAGATATAAGGATAGGTATTTAGAATACAGTTAGAAATTATGCTGTTTTTGTAAATTGATGGTTTAAGGTTCTCCTGTAAGATCCATGACCACCTACCCCAGGAAGTTGGGATTCTAGTACTGGACATGATTTCCCTCCTCTTGTGTGGGCCCTAAGTGCAGTTAGACAGCTGTTGGATCCTCCAGAATATGCATGCCACTCTTAAACCATTAGGGATATCATGCATGCTGATCATTGTTGTAGGTCCTAAGTATCAAAGCAGGGTAGGACTGACTGCTGGTTGCTTTCTTCCTTCCATCCTTAGGGTGGAGGCTTTCAGGTCAGACCTAGCTCAGATCCTCAGTCCTGTGTCCAGAGTGCCTTAACTTCAGCCTGAGGGGCAACCATAGGCCATGGCAATAACCTATATTGTTTGGGTGGTTTCTTGGGCTCCAATCACCAACAACTTGTATCGGGTACTGAGATTTTTTTGTAAGTCTATGGTTCTTGTGGGTAGCACTGCCAGCCCAAATTGTATAACTTCATTTAAATTATACATGTATACACATACACTTATATGTGTTATATATGTATTTTTAGGTGAATAAAAATGTTTCTCCCTCTCCTTTGGTATTGATTTTCTCTCTCTTCCACAGTTAAAGCTCCCTTCCCCACTTTCCCCTTCCCCCTTTCATATCACCTGTATCCCACTATGTCCCTCTCTAGCCCACAGTTCCTTTTTATTTTCCTCCTTTCTGAGGTTAATCAAGGTCTGTTGTGAATTCTTACTTTCCTTAAAGAGGAAAATTTTATTTGTAAGTTTTTACTTGGTAAGTTGTTTAGTTCAGCTGCTCACATTTTCTTTCTTCAGTTTACCAAACGAGAACCAGAAGATACAAAGAGTGCAGATTCTGACAGAGATGTTTTTAATGAGAAACCTTCAAAAGAAGAAGTCATGGCAGCTACTCAAGCTGAAGGGCCGAAGCGAGTTTCAGATAGTGCCATTGTCCACACAAGCATGGGGGACATTCACATCAAACTTTTTCCTGTTGAGTACGTAGAACTTTTGTTGCCTTACACAAATACCAATGTCAATGTGTATATTTGGAGTGTAACTTAAATTTGTTGCTTTCAGGAATTTTGAATTATTTGTTTAGATAAAACATTTAATCCTTAACATTCTGATACCTAAGTTCTTCTAGAGAAAGAGATCAGTTTTAATTCAGGCCTATTTTGACGACAAAATATGCTGGCTCTGAAAGTGTTGCCAGTGATAAGACAGTTCTATGCACAAGGCCCTGTTCAGTCACCAACACCACACAAAACAGCAGACTCTGGAAGTGAACTGTAAAGATGCATAAGTGTGTATTGGGAACAGTAACTGAATATCCAGCTAGGTTTTGTGGGGATTTTTTTAGAAAACTTTACTCACAAAGCAAGTTCTTCAAGTAAGGATAATAATTTTTCTTTTTTGGCATTTATTAGATACCTACAATTTTAAAAATGAATTCCAATGAACAACATAAGGACTTTAAATTATTTCTACAGTTGAAAAGTCTTCTGTATAGTTAACATATTTGTAAAATACATTAATACCAAATATAACAGGATTATCTCTGGCTTTCCTGGATCTAAGAGAGATGATGTCTTTTATAATGTTCTCAAACAAAAGTGCTTATTTTGAATATAATAATTTGGTAATAGTAAAGAACTAAGCAGTTGTAGATTCCTGAACAGTCCCTTTTCAACTGCTTGATACATATGCAGTTTTGGACCTGTTGTATGAGTACTTGAGGAAAGATTCTCTTGATTACTCTTTTATCCTCAGATCTGAGAGGTATTGTGTAATAATGAAAAGCTCATGAAATAATTTCAAGAGATTAGTAATAGACTAAATTTCATATTCTTAGTGAATGATTGTCATTTAAAGTTGATTCAATTTAGAGATGCCATTTTTATGAATAAGTGCAGGAATCACTGAACTATAACATTGTTTATAAAAGAAAATTATTTTTCCCAGAAATAAAAATTACCATGTATGTTCATTTTTGTTTTTGAGATGAAACAGTGTATCTCTGTGTAGTCCTAACTATCCTGGAACTTACTTTATAGAATAGGCTGGCCTCCAACTCAGAGTTCTGCCTACCTCTGCCTCCTTTGTGCTGGAATTAAAGGTATGTACCACCATGCCTGGCTGCATGTGTGTATATTAAGGTGCTGTCTTTGGGTTTTTTTGGGGGGGAGGGTGTTTGTTTTTTGTTTTTGTTTTTTTGTTTTTTGTTTTGTTTTGTTTTTTCAGTTTTTCTAGACAGGGTTTCTCTGTGTAGCCCTGGCTGTCCTGGAACTCACTCTGTAGACAATGCTGGCCTTGAACCCAGAAATTCGCCTGCTCCTGCCTCCCAAGTACTGGGATTAAAAGCATGCACCACCACTGCCCAACTGTCTTTGGGTTTTTAAACTGCTAAATGACCTTGAAATACCATTATCATCAAAATAAGCAGTCATGTAAAGATAGGATGTGAAAATACACTACCTGTGCTTCCCAGTGTCATTTGTCCTGAGATCTGATTATGAAAGACTGTCCTAATGTGTTTAGAAGGTCCTAAGAACATTAGAAAATAGAACTTCAAAAAAAATAATAAAACTCAATAATTTCATATTTTTAATATGTTATAGGTGTCCCAAGACTGTGGAAAACTTCTGTGTTCATAGCAGAAATGGTTATTATAATGGACATACATTCCACCGTATAATAAAGGTAAATTATACATCTCATGTGATTTAAATGAAAGTATGTTATTGTATAACAAGAGCTTAAGTCTCCTGAAATCTTCTTTAACACACACCACTTTATTAAAAGATAAGACAGAAGTAGATGGTGGAAGCCAAAATGAGTGTATAGTCATGTATGTAAAGAATGTGTCAAGAGATATATACTTAAGCTAGTAGCTAAATAAGGCAGAGATCTGGAAAATAGAAGAGCAATAATGACATACAACCTCTGAAAATCTGAGGAAGAGTGAGCTTGGTCCCAGAGTTTTACACAGCATTCCACAGTGATTGGTTACTGGTAGGTCAGAAATGGCAAAAGGAAAAAATTAGATACTAAGCCTCTGATGAAGTTAGAAAAATGGTCCACTAGAAAAACCAGAGTATTTGAGGAACGGGAAGGGATGAGCTTGAGAGCAATTGTATAAGACACAAGAGACTATAAATCCTGTAACTTTCTGTGGACTGTTAGGAAAGATAATGCATTGTAAGATTTTTGTTTCAGTTGTTGAATAAGTAGTGATTCAGCAATGGAAATCTAACATCCAAACTTACTATAGGGTTAATGTACTCATGAAATAATTTAAGGATTTGGAAGATTTCACTGACTACAAAGCTCTCTTGATAGAGAAATAAAAACTGCACTCATATATACCCAGATTACATATAAAAAATAAGGTATTGTTTTTATACTTTCTGATACCAGGGCTTCATGATTCAGACGGGAGATCCAACAGGTACTGGTATGGGGGGAGAAAGCATATGGGGAGGAGAGTTTGAGGATGAATTCCACTCGACATTACGACATGACAGACCGTACACACTCAGCATGGCCAATGCTGGATCAAATACAAACGGATCCCAGTTTTTCATAACAGTAGTACCAACGGTAAGTATAATACATTATCTGTAACTGAAGGTTAATGGTTAATCATCTGAGAATGTGAGTTTCACTGGTTATCTGCATTATTCTATTCTCATACTATTGTATCTGTCCAAATGGAAGTTGAAAAGAATTCAGAGATGAAAATTTAAACTATGTAACAACTGAATTTAGAAAACACTATTTCTGTCTAGTAGGAAATACAATGTTTTATGTTCAGGGTACTTGAGTTTTGTCTCCACTCTGCTACTACTAACTTTTTGCAAACTGAAAAAATTATTTCACCTGTTGTGGCCAATTTCCTCATTCTTTGAATATTTAGTGCTTTTTATCTTTATTTCTTTAAGACAAAATCATATATAAGCAAGCCCAGGCTGGCCTTTAACCTGCAGTTCTATCTAAGCATCAGCCTGTCAAATGCTGGGGTTATAGATATATGGTACCATGCCTAGCTTCATCCTTGATTAGAGAAATTAAGATTGTAATTTCCCAATTTTAAAACGAAATCTTCACTTTTTTTGTGTCTGAGAGTGTAAGTCATAATCAATGGCATTCTAGGCAGAAGCTTTGCTGCTGAGCTCTATTATCCCAGCCTAGCAGCCGCAGTGTAGAGCTGATGAAACTCAGTGGAAGGTCACATAGCTCCTTTTTTGTACAGTTCTCCAAACGCAGAAAAGCATGCAGTGTAAACCAAAGTATAAATGGAAAGGATTTGTAAGTATCTGCCAAGCTCATAGTCTAATGTAACATTCACAGTACTTTCAGCTTTCAGTGTTGGTGCTCCCAGTTCTCAGTAATGAGGAAGAAATACTTAACTGGATCAAAATCAAGTTAAGTAGTAAAACCACCATGCACGTTCTGAATTATGCCAAAGTACAGTCTTCTTAACCCATTCCAGATTACCTCGCTTTTTCATGTGACATTCCTTTGGAAAACATCTGGAGACTTATTTTCAAACCATTTAAAGTAACTTAACCACTGGGTAAATATCTTCCAACTCCCTTTGGCCTAAATAATATAAAAAATAATTACAATTTTTGTATCCTATCCTCATCTAGTGATTTGAGCAACCAGATTGAAATTTAAAAAGGAAAACTCCACCAATTTTTTTTTCCTTCTTAGTAATTCCTAAACAGTACTATTTAACAATAGGGTGGCACTTATGCTAGGTGTTATAAGCACTATGCCTTTTTATACAAGGGACCTTAGCATCTTTCTGTTATGGTGGGCAGACTAATCCCCCAGGGATACCACAGAATAACGCAAGGCTTTTTATCTTTTCTATATAAACTGAGAACAATTTTTAAATCTGAGTATTCATTGTCAAAGTATTGCACTTTATTATAAATGTGTACTAAAATTAAGTGAAATTTAAATTCTCATTTGTTCACTCAGTGGATGTGATTTCATAAATTAGGGTTTACCAAAAGTTTCAATTTTTTTTCTCCAATATAGCCTTGGCTTGATAATAAGCACACCGTGTTTGGACGAGTGACTAAAGGAATGGAGGTTGTGCAGAGGATTTCCAATGTTAAAGTCAATCCCAAAACCGATAAGCCTTATGAGGATGTCAGCATCATAAATATCACTGTCAAGTAAACTGTGTTTTGTTACATTCACAAGTAAAGGGGATTTATAATAATACAAGACTGTTTCACATTTGGAAGTTTAAAACTTGCTGAATATGTAAATCATGTTTTAAAAGATATAGTACTGTATTTTTGTATTTTTTACTTAAAGGCCATTTTTAAAAAACTGCCTTTGATTTTTTTCTTGGAATATTTGTGATTCTGAGGGGTGACAAATTGGAATACACTAAATTCAGGCAAATAACCTTCTTTTACAGGTCAATCCTGTTATTATGACTCAAATTTGGTATTAAATAATGGGTTCTTTTTCAAAAATATGCCCTTTTTAGGTTTAGTAGTCCTTAAAAAAAAGAAAGATCAAAAGATATATTATTCCTTAATATTATAAAATATCCTTTCAAATGGAAGTGTCAAATGACTAGTTATCTGCTTTTCCTAATGTAACTAATTTTCTATCAAGTTACAGCTTAATTAAATCTTAAATGTAATATTAAATATCTGACAGATATGATTAATAGAGAAAGGGTAGCTATAAACTGACTGCAGTGGCTCGTGCCTGTGTGTAAGAGCTAGAGGCAGGTCAGCCTAGATTACATAATGCCAGATAACAAATTTAACAGTAAATGAGTTTATCTTTTAAAGTCTACTGATATTCTTCTTCACCTCCCTTTGCCATAACTGACTGCTAACAACTGATACTGGCTTCCAGGCAGCCTCCTTCAGAAATGTAGAGGAGAACATCTCAGCAGAGCTGCTTCATGAGCCCTGTTCCCACCACTGACCAATAGCATCATTTTACTTTGTGTAGAAACGAAGCCCTGCAAGATTGAAAACTCTGTCTAAGTGTGCCTTACAAGTGGAGTGTGCTCTCCTTTTAAAAATAATTTGAACTTACTCCATTAATAGCTCTGTTACATTTCCCTTATTTCTTAACTACACGTTACACTTATCTACCTAATCTTGCTTTATCTAGTCCTAAAGCCATAATGTAAAATTTTGGTAATACTGCCATCAAGTGGTAATAATGCCTCACTCCTCAAACATTATTTCACTTTCAATGAAGAATCATATGCACTAATGAAATTTGTTTTCAGATCATTTTATTTGAAATAGGAACTCATGTATCCCAGTCTGGCCTCAAAGTCTCTATGTAGCTAGTGATCCCAAGTGGTAGGATCATGGCCACATGCCATCATGCCCAGTTTATGCAGTACTGATGAAGCTTGAACCCAGAGCTTTGTGCATATTACCAAGTATTCTACCAACACAATCTCATACTTAGTCTGTTTTCTTCTGGATTCTGTATACAGGAGTACATCAGTCTTCACTGTTACCATTTTGTAAAATGAGAACTTTTCTAATGGTATGTAGGTATTAAATATTTTTTAGTATTTAGACAAGTTTTTCAAGCTCACCAACCCCCCTTTCTTGGTGGGGATGGAAATGGAATCTAGGGTTTTATTAAGCATTCTCTCTACAACTGAGCCATATCTCCAGGCCATAAAACCACTATAATTACAATAACATGTAATGGACCATGTAAATGGTCATTTTAAATGTTCTTTATTCTCCTGTGAAACAAGGTTAAATTTAAATTAGCCTTGTATATTAACCTTTGAAAAGCTAAAGAATTTTCACTCTTGTTTATGCCAACAATTCAGCTTTCCCTTCAAACAGTATTTTTTTAACCTTTTATGTATATGTTAACTAGATATAGAATAACTTATTTCTAAACCTTTGCATTATCAAATAAACCTTCTCTCAAACACGATAAATAAGTCATTCTCCATTCTTATGTGTTTCAGTTTCTTTTAGGCATAGCACAAATAATGAAATTTTTCACTTCTCCAGTGCTGGGATCAAACCCAGGACTTTAACCTTGCTAGCTAGACAAGTGTTTCTACTACTGAGCTATGCCCAATTTTAATAATGACTTAAGTTGTTAACTAGCATGATACGACTTATTAAGCAATTTTTAGAATAACAGAACTCCTTATAACTTAAACATTTTATTGCTTTCTATACTGATCATATATATAAGTGCAAATAATGCCTTCTGGTGGCTATAAATCATTTCTGAATTACAGACCAGAGCTATATACACTTGATATACCTGTTTTACATATTTCATACAGTAATAATTAAATGTAATATAGAAATTCAGAGATATAAGGCAAACCCTAATTAATATATTATACTTAAAACATCTGTTGATTCTTCAAGTTTGACATTTCTCTGAAGAAACTAGTACAATGTTAACAAATGACTACTCAAAAGATTTAAGTATGCACAGTAATAGGAGCCTACCCAAGAAAAAGTAACACATAAACACTACAGTATATCTACATCACAGTCAAATTTAAGCAAAATTTTAAAATTAGTTATATTTTAAGAATATGAACTACAAAGTTTAACAAAATTAGAGAAATAATAAAATTCATAATTTACAAGAAAAGTTCACATCTTAGTGTCAACATATTTTCAGTTACCTACTACAGAAAACAATTCAAAGTCTCAGAAATAAATGCAACATCTTTATTTTTCACAGTTACTAAAATCAGTCAAATTTTAAATAATTTAATTACAAAGTATTACATATGCATACAAATTACTTGTAACAGCATGACTGGATACTTTCTTGAAAAGGGGCAAAGTATTATAATTTTATTTACATACTGCCCATAATATTTGATGGACTTTTTATAGTGCTGTTTCCTAAGTTAAAAAAAAAAAAAAAGTATATTTGAAAAAAACTGAAACAGAACATTGCCACCTAAAAATCACGTCCTATTGTCAGATATCACTGTCCTTGTAACAATTGCACTAAGATTTGCTCTCAACTCCATCCTAAAGTAAGAGCATTAATAACAAGAAATCTACCTATTTAAATATAAGAAATCATGCTTCCATAATAAGAGTATCTTTTACAAGTAAGAAACTGTAAGAACACAAAATTTAACTTTTATTCACAACACTGCCATAATAAATGTAAACTTTTATAAAGTTTCTTTTACTTTAGACATGTTCTTTTTTTAACTGAGACCTTATCCTAAAGAGCCTTGATCCTTTTTATTGTCAAGTAAATGCAGTTAACTCGGGAAACCACGTTACAGAAATTAGCATTCCCCCTGTATGAAAAACCTTTCTTAAGGTATAGGTAGTTTTCTATTTAGGTCTCTGTGTGTTTGTGTAAAGGTGACTGGTTTCTCATGTGACTTATGACACTTTACCAACAATGTATGCACATTACTTAGCCTAAGTAAATGTGTTGAACAATTAAAGGACCAATATAGGGCTTTGACCTAGGAAATAAACCTAGACCCAATCCTGGAAATGGTTCTTATGAGTGAAGATCAAACAACTTTCACAGTTTTATTGTTCTTAATTTAGTTCTGTTCTAATGATCAGGTCCACTTAGATAACATTTCATTCTCACTGTGTAGTACGCAGAATGCTTTGGGAGAGAGTTATAATAAAACTGTAAGGAAAAAAAAAAACACCCGATTTTCTAAGTTTTTATGGTCCCCAGAACTAATGATGTTATGCTAAATGTGAAAGTAAAGCAATCCTATTACCCCAATATAGCTTCGATTCTAGTACACAACTGCCAAAAATGAATAAAAAGGTGGGGTAAAGAAGCCATACTTCCCTAAGTTCTGTTAGGCACTCCACTGGCTGTTTTTCACTAAAATAAAGGACCTTCTACTCACTCTGTGACCACTTCTCTCTCAATATACAAGTCATATATATATATATATATATATATATATATACACCGAAAGTTTCCAATACCAAATGTACCTTCTAAGAAATCTCTATTTAACCAATGTAACAGGGTCATTTAAGTTTGCCACAGAATAATTTTTAAAAGCAATGGTACATTTTCCAGTCCAGGATTCATATACACACATACTAAATTATCATATTTGAGGTGTAGAATTTCTTAGAATGTATTACATGCAAAGTAACTATTAACCATAAGCTTGAAACAACTGCTGCATTAAAATCAAGCAACATCCAACACTCCAGCAGCCACAAGTTGCCGGGACAGCCAGTCCAACCCTTCGTAGAGCCCCATACCACTTCGAGCGTCACAGCCCTGAATATACCAGCTCCTTCCACAGCACAGTTTATGGAGACTGAGAAGTTCAGTGATTTCTTCTACTGAAAGTGCCCCAGCAACATCCTAAAAGATGCACAAAGCATGATTTTTATCAATCAAGGGATCATTTTTCTAATTCTTACTAATTATATAGAAAACTACTGATAACATTGTATATATTATGGAGCAAATAATGAAATCAATCATAGTTATGATAAGGTGTGGGGGAGCACCCTCTCAGAAGCAAAGGGGAGGGGGCACCAGGAAGGGAGACAATATTTGGAATGTAGATTAATAAAAATTGAAAAAAAAAGTTATAAAATAAAGTATTAACTTTTTCATTCTATTCCTAGAAGGCCTTTACGACATGATCAGATCTATTAATCTAGGTTTTCTTCATCCTTTACTTGAACATATTTAGTTTGATGCTCCCTAAGAATAGCCATGCTACTCTTTCTCTTCCTATTAATATTATTCCTTCATATATAAACCCAAAGACATCTATAACTTCAGTCCTATCATAATTTAGACTCCAATCATATGACCCAATCCCCCACTGTAAACTATTCAAGGGATCAAAACCAAGGCTATGCATGTTACATGGGAGCACTACAACTAAACTACAACTACAGCCTTTCCTATTTTTGAGATGAGTTCTTGTTACATAGCTCAAGCTGGCTTTGAGATTGCTATACATGCCAGGCCAGCCTAAACTCTTGATCTACCTAAATCCATTTTTACATCCTTTAAGATACAACCTAATTTAGAATAGTTCTCTCCTTATGTCTCATCACTCTGTTAGTATTATGGAAGTTATATCCTAATTTATCTATTTTAGAATATAACAAGTACACGGTACACACACAAGAATGCATTTACTTGATTTGTGTATGTGTATATTCTCTAGTATGTCCAAGGTAACATTTTTCATAGCAGAAATTTTGCAAATATCTATCAAATTGATTCTTTGAAATCTTCTCAAATGACTTATGACATGGAATATACAAAACTACTAAAGTAATAAATGTTCTGATATAAAATTCATTACCTGTTTGTTAGCAAAAATCAGGAGTAAGGCATCTCGGAGTTCTTTTTCCGTTAACAACTTTGCAAGTTCACTGTGTGCTTCACTAATTCTGTCTCTATGACTACTGTCAACAACAAATACAACAGCTACAAAAGTACACAGAAATTTTCAAGTTATTTATTAAATTTAAGTAAATTAACCAAGTATTAATTGCTTTCATTATTCTTGCTAACTTTTATTTACCCTGTCTATCTTCACTTAAAGGCTACCTACTTAACATCAGGTCTTAAAACAATAATTAATGAAGAGTTTACATAGCATCACAGGTTTATTACTTTCTCCTACTCTGACAAGTTTTATAAAACTGAATCTATCAAAAAAAAAAAAAAAAAAAACCTCTCCCTCCAACCCTGAAAATGTGTTTAAGATCTCCCTTAAGGCTGTTCTTTATAAAAACAGAAGTGGGAACTATTTAGAAATGAGAGGCAAAACACTAGGAGGAAGGAGAAGTGTAATGATGCATACATATGAAAAATGCCAAAATGAAACTCATTACAGTGTATGCTAACCTAAAAAGTTAAAAACAACAACAAATCTGCTGATTATAAATCAGGGTATAGTGCTATTGGGCAAGCAGTCTAAATGTTGACATCAGAGTCCACAGGTACTCCACAAATTCAACTTCATGTTACCTTACTGTCAGCAATCATACCCATAGGAATATTGATAACAGACTTCAACATTAATAACAGCCAAGAGAAGATAAATATATTTTCTGTTCTATAATGCTTATCATGAGTAAACTAAAGGTACATATCCCAGTCTATCTGTTATTTTTTCAATTCAATTAAAATACATTAATATCATATCTTCCTCTCAAATTCCACCATTATTCATTTAAATAACAGTTTTGCTAATTAAGAGTACTTACATAATCATCTTAAGAATATTTTTAAGTTTAATAAAGAATGTCATTCTTGACTCTTACCTTGTGTGTTGAGGTAATAATGTTTCCACAATGGTCTTAATTTGTGTTTTCCACCCACATCCCAAATGGTGAATTTTAGATTTTTGTATTCCACAGTTTCCACATTAAAACCTGTTATTTTGTCAAAATATTATTTTATATTGTATTTATGTTTAACAATGAATGATACAGTAATCATAAGAAAATATCTATTCATAATTTTGAGTTAGCAATTGTCTGCTTACAGCAGTAACTACTGAAGCCAAACAAACTCTACTGCTAGTCTTTTGGGATGTCTGCCTTTCACAGCTGCTAGCCGTCTACTGTTTCACCGTCCATTCATAAACCTGCCAGCTCTGTACCACTGCCCCCTCCTCATTCCTAACACTGTCAGATTCTCTAAGCTTCCATTCCTTCTGATTGTCTCATCAACATTCAGTCCTTTTTGCTATGTCACCATGCACCTTTCAACCCCCACAACCAAGATCTCATTTTCCCCCTCTGAAACAATGACGTCTTAGTGCCAGAAAAGAGTCGCCTGAATAGCAGTATCTTGATCAGAGAACCCAGCTAGCTCGAAGCTAGTTGCCTATCAATATTCAAACTTACCAATTGTTGGAATAGGCTGCATAAATTCATCTTGTTTTAACTTGAACAAAATGGTAGTTTTTCCAGCACCATCTAATCCTAATGTGACTACTCGGATTTCCATTTTGGGTCCAATATGAACTCTGTTGTCCTATGGTTTTGAAAAACTTGAAATTAGAATATAACAATATTTATGCTTTTGCTTTTTTTTTTTTTCAACCCATGTGTAAACCCAGGCTGGTCTCAAATTTGCCACACAGCCCATACTTGCCTCAAACTCACGACTTTAGGTACTAAGATTATGGTCATAGGCCACCATGCTAGAATTTCCTTTTTAGTTATAAAGTACCTTTATTATTTTCATGCCTCATATTCCTTCTTCAGTTCAATGTACTCAGTGAGCTCTAAACTGAACAGTCTTATGAAAATAAATTCTCCCCATGAACAAAATTGTTCTTAAAAAAATTTATAATTGTCTTATATAAATTGAAATACATATACCCACTTTATCCAAATCCACAACTGAATCTTAATAACATTTTTTATACTGCACTAATGCACTTACATTGGGGTGAGCAGTTGCCTATAAGAAATTGCTATGTTAGTAATGTACCTGCTATATAAGCATGAAAACCTGAGCTCAGATCCCCAGCATGTACAAAAGCTGTATGTGGTAATACATGGTTGTAAGTCCAGGACTGAGGGGAACCAGGAAGCCAAGACAAGTGGATTCCTAGAGATCCATGTTGAGTGACACACCTTGCCTCAAAAAAATTGTAAGGCACTTGACACTGACCTCCAGGTGCATGCACACACATGTATATGTATCTACATGGACATATAAATATCACACAAATTGAAACCTCAAAAAAGGGATAAATCAATTAAAAATAAATGCTGCTGTTAAATGTGTTAATAGTACAATGCTGATGTATGTTTTTCCAGATACATTCCATATTGGATAAGAAGAATAAAAGAAATATGCTTTTTATGTACTTTTTGTTGTTTTTATTTCTCTACTAATAGGAACCAAACTCAAGGCCTTAACCTATAACAAAAGACTCACAAACAGTATATCCCAACCTTCCAAATACGCTTTTTAAAAACAATATTTCATAGAGATAATACCACTATTATTTTTTCACACGGTATATATTATGGCAAGCTTCTTTCATTTTAATTCATGCTGACCAAACTATTGATAGTTTAGTTATAATTTCTGAGCAATTTAAACAGTCTGTTTAGATGTTTACAAAGAATTATAAAATGAAATATGTATATACATTCCTAGCTATAAGGCCTGAATATCCTCTGAATAATAAAATGAGGATAAAAAGTAAACACTTACCAGATTGTTTTAAATTTATGTAAAAATCTGTATAATTTTTTTTTTTAATTTTTTAAATTTTTTTTGTTTGTTTGTTTTTTCAAAATAGGGTTTCTCTTTATAGACCTGGTTGTCCTGGAACTCACTCTGTAGACCAGGCTGGCCTTAAACTCAGAAATCCATCTGACTCTGCCTCCCAAGTCCTGGGATTAAAGGCGTGCGCCACCACTGCCTGGCCTGTACAATCCTTCTTAGCACATACGTGCTATATGTTGTTTGAAATTACTATTTTGCTTCCTTTTTAATACTATTTTCTTCACTTTTATGATAATACATTTTCCTGGCTTTTAATCCCCCTTTTAGAATCTTACTTTCTCTTTAAATGTTAATATTTTTTATTAAAGTATGAGATGTTCCTTTACATTCTACTTAAGCTATAATGTTCCATAAGCATCACCTTCTATAAATGGGTTCTGAAATGTAGTCTATACTACATCTCAGAAGCAAAATAATGTAGAGACAAAAACCCAATGAGAACCTTAGATATTAGCTGAAAAGCCATAGGACTTAAGCCAAAGACAAAACCAAGAAGAGAACTGAGGCTGGGACTAGTGGAAGAGCTTTCTTACAATGGACAAGGCCAACTATGATCCCTAGTATTGTAAACAGAGAGAGATAAGTTGAGGCATTCTTAGGGCCCATCTTTGTTCTTTGCCTTACTAAATATAACAATATATAAGCTAGAAAATAAAATTCTAGTAAACTGAATTCTACAACCAATTAAGATGGTTATATACCATGACCATGGGGTTTATGCCTGGAGACAAACTTTCAACATCAACTCAATATCAACAAATGAAATAAAAAATTATGTGATGATACCAACAGAAAAATTTTAAAAATACATTACAATTTTACAATAAATATTTTAAAAGCCAGGAGTAGAAATCATACATATGAAAATCCCATAGCTAACACCTTCTAAGATAAGAAAAAGACAAAGCTCCCTTCTAGCCATTTCGATTTAACATACTATTACAGGTGTGTTCAACACACCACTGGATTAGAAGTCTAAACTACAATAATTAGGAAGGAAAAGACAAATATCCAAATCAAAAAGAACCACATGAAATTCTCTTCATGTAGTAGACCCTAAAGACACTCCCCCTCAAAATCTGTTAGAAAAAAGGAATTTAGAAAAGTTGTAAGACAGAAGACCAACAGAAAAAGGAGAGTTCCATTTTTATCTATCAATAATGAATAATTAAACAGAATCTAAGAAAGCAGTCCATTTACAACAGAATCAAAAGCAATTAACTTAATAATAAACCTAGCTAAGAGACGTGAAAGATCTGTATGCTGAAAACTACAGAACATAAAAATAAATCTTGTAAAAAGGCAGAGGAGGTTAGCACAATGGCTCAGTGGCTCATTGGTTGCTCTTGCAGAAGACCAAGGTTCAGTTTCCGGCGTCCACATGGAGGCTGACAACAGTCTGTAACTCTAGTTCCAGAGAATCTGACATCCCCTTAGGCTTCAGTGAGCATCAGGCACACATGTGATACACACACATAGATACAGGCAAAAATACGCATAGCCATAAAAAAAATCTTTTTTAAAAAACAGAAAATTAAAAGGCATTTCTATAAGAAATTCACAAAGATGTGTTAGGCATCACATGTTCATCCCATGTCAGTGTAACTTCTACTCAAATCTCAATGACATGGGGTAAAAATATCTATAGTTGTACAGTATTTGTATAGTATGTGCCAAGTTTTAGATAGAAAACAACCTTTTACAAGAAAGGAAAAAAAAAAACCGATAGCACCTCAAGGAACACAGCTAAGACAATTTTAAAGAGAATAGAGTCAGAGAACTCACACTTTCTTACATCAAAATATAAATATTTTACAAAGCTACAGAAATGAAAAACATGGGACTGACACAAGGCAAGCAAAGCAACTGAGCAGCACCCAGATATATAAATATAGCATCATAAGTTAGTCAGACAGTCTGAACCGATGAATCAGCAGAGAAAAGGGACTCTTCAAACCTGTCCTGAATGAACTGGGGAGGTTGTAAAGGAAATAACATCACACACAAAAATTAACTCAAAATTATTAAAGGAAAACACTCCCTGCTATAAAGCTAGGAAGAATACAAAAGAAATACTTATGCCTTAAATCTGACAATGACTCATGGGCACAATGCTAAAGCAAGGCAATGAAAGCAAGAAAAGATAAGTAAACCTATATCATAGATCATAATGAAGAAATAAATTTACCAAATGTAATAAAATATCTAGAAATGAAAAACCAGACGGGGACGAACAACAATATGAACTAACTAGTACCCTCAGAGCTCCCAGGGTCTAAACCACCAACCAAAGAGTACACATGGTGGGACTGATGGCTCCAGCAGCATATGTATAGCAGAGGATGGCCAAGTCAGTCATCAATGGGAGGAGAGGCCCTTGGCCCTGTGAAGGTTCTATGCCCCAGTGTAGGGGAATGCCAGGGCCAGGAAGCAGGAGGGGGTGGGATGGTGAGCAGGGGGAGGAGAGAGGGAACAGGGGTTTGTTTTATTTTATTTTATTTTATTTTTTTAGAGGGGAACCTGGAAAAGGAGATATTGTAAATAAAGAAAACATCTAATAGAAAGAAAGAAAGAAAGGAAGGAAGGAAGGAAGAAAGAAAGAAAGAGAAAGGAAGGAAAGAAAAAAGAAACAAAGGAAGGAAGGAAGGAAGGAAGGAAGGAAGGAAGGAAGAAAAACCAGACAGGGAATTGATAAATATCCAGGATACATAAAGAACTCTTAACAACAAAAACTCAACCCAATTAAAAAATGGACCAAAATCTGATAAAACTACTCATGACAAATGGCAAGAAAGCATATGGAAAGAAATATACTGTTAACAAAGAAATTCAAAACACCACCACAATAAGATAAAATCTCATACAAATTAAGATAGCCACTAACCCAAAATGTAGAGAAACAACAGTAAGATTTTGATATGTTAACCATATTAAAATATCATGAAAATTCCTGATAACATAAAAATAAGGCTACAGATATAGCTTGTGGCTGAATGCTTGCCTAGCATGGACAAAGCTACTGGTTCCATGCCCAGCACTGCATAATCCTAGTATAGTGACACATGCCTGTAATCCCACAGGATGCTGAGTTGTGAGGATCATCAGTTCAATGTCATCCTTTTTTTTTTTTTAATTTATTCATTTATTTATTTACTATATGTGAGTACACTGTAGCTGTCTTCAGACACTCCAGAAGAGGGTGTCAGATCTCATTATGGATGGTTGTGAGCCACCATGTGGTTGCTGGGATTTGAACTCAGGACCTCCAGAAGAGCAATCAGTGCTCTTAACCACTGAGCCACCTCTCCAGCCCTCAATGTCATCCTTAGCTATATATAAGTTTGAGGTCAGCATGGGCTACCTATGACCCTTTGTCAAAACAAAAACAAAAAATTAAGAACTTTTAATTGAAAAACTTTACTGTATGATCCACTAATTTCATTTTGGGGTATATCACCATAAGAACTGAAAATGGGAGCTTGAAGATACAGGAGGTGGAGAGAGATGGTTCATCTTTTAAGATGACTTGCTACCCTTCCAGAGGACCTGAGTTTAATTCCCTGTACACATATGACAGCTCACAACTCCCTGTAACTTCACCACTGTCTTCTGGCCTACATGTGCACTTTATACATGTGGTACACAGACATAGATGGAAGCAAAACACCCTTATGCATATTTTTAAAAGAGTTTTAAATTAAAGATTAGGAGACATTTGTACAACCATGAACACAGCAACACTTAGTAACCAATAAACAAAAGCAATACTAATGTCCAGATGACCAGATAAATTAAACGTGATGTGTACATATAGAGAAATAATCACCAGTATTGAGAAAAAAATGCAATTCTTGACATACTAGAACATTAACTTACAGGATATTACCTTAATCTTGAAAACAGCCTGCCACAAAAAAAGATAGATGCTACAATTATTCCACTTAGATGAGGAGTCTAGGCTATTCCAATTCACAGAACAGATAGAAGAATGGTGGTTAGCGGGGATCAAACAGAAGATCTTTAAAGTATGTGTTGCAGGTGTGTAAGATAAGTTTCTGCAGCTCTTTTTACAACATTAGTTAACAGCACTAAACCATCATTTAAAGGAGTAAGGTCAAGGCTAGGGCAACTGCTCAGTATAACTGGTAAGAGTGGTTGTATGAGGAACTTGTCCTTAGCACTCACATAAAATTCAGGGTGTGATTGTGTGTGCACCTGTAATCATAGTGCTGTGGAGGACAGAGGTAGGAAGATTAACTGTGGCTTACTGTCCCGCAGTCTAGTTCCAGGTTCAGTGAGAGGCCCTATCTACAAGGATCAAACTAAAGAATCATTTAAAAAAAAAATGTACGCAACATCCTCCTCTGGCTTCTGCACACACTCTCACACCAAACATGAATACATAAATAGATAAGATGGTAAAGCTTTATATTACATGTTTTGGACAAATCAGATTATGGTAATTTTTTATAGAAAATAACTTTCATCTAAAAATTGAAGTCATATCAATTGATATAAAGTGACCTTTAAGATGTACACTTTAGTAAAAGGCATTCCACCTTTAAAACTGGAGAAAGTATACAAAACAAACATTTGTCTAGTTTTTTTTCATTTTTTTATTTTATTTTTTTTTATTTGTCTAGTTTTTTAAAGATGATTAACAAAGAAAAACTCTAATAAATGGTTTCTTTTTTATAGTAAACAGACTGAAAAGCATCAGGAATCAGGGACAGAAGTATTCCTAAATGAGTTCTGCATTGCAGATTTGACTTTCAACAATATAAATATTTTGCATAATTATGTAACAAAATTATTTTTTAATTGTTCCTAAAAACAGGAAACAAAATAGAGTTCATAATGTTTTTAAATCACTAGAACCCATTTTAAAAAGATAACAATACTTCAACCACATATGAACCTTCTTTGGAGTCTCTCTCTTAAAACAAAAACAATTAAAAATTTGATTAGAAACCAGGCATGGTAGTATACACACATAATACCAGCAATTGGAGTTAGAGAAAGGAGGTTCAGGCTACACAGAAAATTCAAGGTTAAGTGATATTGTCTCAATATTCTTTTACTTTGGAAAAAAATTTGAGAAATTTGAATTATTAGCTGAATACCTGATAGTACCAAAAATGTATCAGATGTGTAAAATTAATATGCTTTGGGTACAATTCCAATTAAACCAGGAAATAAGAACAAAGAGACTTAGTCTCATTTGTTTCTTTCCCCACTGATTACAGCTTTTCATGAAATTCTACAATTCATGAATTTCCTACTGTTCTCTTTAAGTTGATTTATATTTCCTGCTACTCACAATTTGCAGAAGCATAGGCAAAAAGAAAGGACAGTACATCACCTTTGTAAAAGTGACTGGGATACTGGCATCCAGCTGAATATGATCTGCAACTTCTGTAAACTGCTGCTGCTGTTTCTGCAGTGTTTCTAGTAATCTTGTGATTTCTTGCTTTGCCAAGACAACTCTACAATCATCCTAGAAAACAATGGCATTTTTCATAGTTTTTCTTTTAAAAATTGGGGATTTTTATCAACTTTCAACAAAAGACCTTTTAACATTACAGTATTAAAACTAAATTTTAGGAGCTTGGCAGTTGGTGAAAAGCTTGCCTCACAAGCATGAGAACTCAAATTCAATTCCCAGAACCTATGTAAAAAGCCAGGTACCCTGGTACTTGTTTGTGGTGCTGGCAAAGTGTAAGGTACTTTACACTGGTAAAGTGCCATGTGCTGTTTGAGCTCACTGAGAGGTGGCTCAGGAACGGGGGGTGGGGGGTGGGGGGTTGCTTCCCCACTTCAGAGCCAAGTCTGTTTATGTTAAGTGTCTTCCAAGACCCCTGTCTGGGAATGGGATAGTACCTTAACTCTGTGACAAGTAAGAAAGGGAACAGCAAAAGAAATCAAGAATGAAAATATCCTGTCTTTAAAACACCATAACCAAAAGCAACCTGGAGAGGAAGGGTTTATTTCAGCTAAGCACTTCACATCACAGTCCAGCACTGATACACAGCCTACAGAGGAGTACTGTTTACTGGCTTGTTCCCCAGGATTTGTTCAGTCTGTTTTGTTATAGCACCCAGGACTACCAACCTAGGGATGGCATTGCCTACAGTGAGCTGGACCCACACACATCAATCATCAATCAAAAAAATGTATCACAGGGTTGCCCAGAGGCCAATCCAATACTGGGCATTTCCTCAACTGCTATCCCCTCTTCCAAAATCACTTTAGCCTCTGTAAAGTTGACATAAAATGAGCCAGCACACATCATGTCCTTAGGAACAGCTAGAGGACAAATCATTCCAAACATGTTACTATTGTTTACCCTGGGATATAAAAGTGAGAGAAGTATGAAGTTCAACCACAGGAAGGAAGCTCATCCATGAAGAGAGAGCTCAACTGAGAACTCCAGCTGCCTGCCTTAACTTGTACAGTTTATTTCTGCTGAATATTGTGAACACATAACTTGCTGATGTTATCCCTACCTCTGGCTATTTGTTCTTTTACTTGGAGTCCTCACCCAAAGAAACACTTTGCTCGGCCCAAGAGTCTATCAACAGCTCCAGCTGGCTGCCTTCCTGAGGCTTCCCCAGTCAGTTTCTACTAAATGTAAGTCCCAGGTAAGACTTACATTTTCACCATTACTTGATTTCTCTGAAAGCATCACCAGCTCTGCCAGAGATTCTAGCTGGCTACCTTAAAGGGGATTCCCCAGTCAGTGTCTGCTGAATGTTTTGAGCACCCAGATTAATATTTTCCTTGATGTCTATCTGTCTGTCTTTCTATCTATCCATCAATCATCCATCAGCCTATCTATCATCTATCACTATTCTTTCAGTTTGGCTTGATACACACTTAATAAACTCACTTATTCAAAACTGAAGATATGGCTGTTATAAATCATTCTCCAGACCATGTACAACAAGAGTGAGAAATAGGAGGATCACTAAGACTCAGGAAGACAATATGAAAAAGGAAGTACACAGCACTCCCTAGGATGATACCTGAGACTGTTCTGTGGTTTATATATGTACATCTGGACATACATACATGCTTTCACAATACATATGTAGATGCATACATACACACACACATACATACATACATGCATAGATATATACAAACATTCTTTTATTATTTTTTTGAGACAGGACCTCATTGTATAGTCCTGGCATATCTGGAATTTGTAGATCAGGCCAGCCTTAAACTCACAGAGATCAACCTAACTATGCTTCTCTAGTGCTAGGATAAAGGCGTGTACTACCACACCTAGCTACATAAACTTCCTTTTCAATTTTCAAATTTTTATTTGCATACATCTATTAATAACTTATTTAGAACATTTACCATCAGCATGACCAAGAATGAGATGACAATTATTTGAAGTAGGAGAAATGGGAAAAAAGTTGTTTTGTTTTTTTTAATGTATGACTGTTTTGCCTGCATTTTTGTCTGTGCATCACATGTGTGCAGTGCCCATGGAAATGCAATAAATCTGTAAGAAAGATCCCATGAAGCTAAAACTGAGCTTTACAAAAACTTGGTCTCCTCATCCATGATCTGATAGTCATAGGGATCCCAAGTCAAGAGCAACCCACAGCAAGTTGCTTCCTGCCTTCTGGCTTCCATTTCTTGCTCCCTATTAAAACATGCCCAAGATGAATCTAGAGGACACATCTAGAATCTAGAATACAGACACTTGCACAATTCTAGCCTCAGTATCAAAAGTAAAATTTACAAAAGTAACACTAGAATTGAAAGACACCATAATAAATGGCATATATATTGTGATAAAAATCTTAGTCATGAGCTGGACACATAGGAAAAGGAATCTCAATGAGGAATAGCTTCCTTTGGTTTGGCCTGTGGGCATGTCTGTGGGGCACTTTCTTGATTGCTCATTGATGTTAGAGGGCCCAGTCCATGGTGGATGGGCCTGAGCTATATAAGGAAAGTAGCTGAGCATGCCAAGGGAAACCACCCCATTATGTAGCATTCCTCCACAGTGTCTGCTTCAATTCCTGTCTCCACCTTCTTTCCTTGGCTTCCCTCAACGATGGACTATTCCCTGTAAGATATATAAACCCCTTTCCAGCACCAATATTGTTTCTGTCAGCATTTTATCATAACAATAGAGAACAAGCTAGAACCACATCAATCTCTAAAATATCAATAATATGACAAGGGCTCAACAAGAAACAAGGCTAATAATGAGCTTGTGGGCTGGTGATACTGTCTAATGAGACTTGTAAGAAAAATTGGTTAAAGTTCTAAACCATAATTTGAAATCAGCATAGTTATTAGCAATACATCAGTAAAGATAATATATATTGTAGTTTTTCAATATTTAAATATTGAATAATATTTAAATGAATTAAATTAATATTTAAATGAATAATGAATTAGAGATCCCAAGAGTAAACATTTGAGTTAGACCTTGAAGGAGGAAGATTTCCACTGAAAGAAAGAATACACTGTACATTGAAAGACAGAACATGTGCAATTGGACATGTCATGATTGAAGAATGACATTACAGGGTCCTAGAATCAATAGCTTTGTGACAAGAAAAAGCATATGGACAGGACACTAATATGGTTGATGGAACAATTTGAAACTGGAGACCATGTCCTAAGATCAATGTTAACACATTCAGAAGAACCCAGTCACTAAATTAATAAAAGAGAAGAATATATCTCTGATAATTGTATACTTGACATTAGAAGTACAGCCTAACCACATTTGAATTACCTACCTGCTGCAAAGTCTTTTCGCAATGGAGACAGGCTGTTGAAACCTGGGACAAGAGAATAGTCATATCCTCTTGTTGCTGCCTAAGCCAAATCAGTTTTTCTCGAACATGGGCATCAACAACACTTAGAGCCATTTCTTCTTGACGACAAAGAGTTTCATGTAAATCAGAAAAATAAGCTCTGACACATGATCGGGCATTCTCTGCAGTACCTGGGACCTATGAGGACACAAATTTTAAAACAATTAAAACCTTAAATATTTTATATGTAAAATAGTAAAATTTAAATACCATCTACACCCATGTAGACTTTAATCTCTCCATTAGACCTTTCTGTTTAACTATGAACTTTGAATATTTAACTGTTTATAATTCATATCTGAAGCAAAGTGGAATCTAATTTCCAGTTTTTCCCATCTCCAAACCTAATTACCTCTATCTCAGTTAATAGTAACTTTATTCAAGTATCCAAGTTATTCAAGTTACAGAGAGAGAGAGAAAGAAAGAGAAAGAGAAAGAGAGAACAATTTATCCTTAACATCTCTTCCATATTCCATAACTAGTCACCAAATTCTGGTGACTATAAACCATTTCCAGAATCTAGCCATGCTTTACGGCTACCACCTCCAGCAAACTGGTCCTCATAATCAATTTCTCATCTGATGATGGTAAACAGCCTTCTCACTTCTCTTAACTTCCTGACCAATCAAATTACCCACCAAGCAATACTGACAATTAATACTATTCTCTAAACTCTCAAATCCCTCTTCTTCGTAATTGCACTCCAGCACTGTAAGACAAAAGCATCTCTAAAGTAGATGATTTCAATTGTGTCTTAATAGGTCTTCCTGTTTCCATGCCACTCTCTTCCAATTCACTTCCTACATTGAACAGTAACAGTTTTTAATGTAAATGTGATCTTGCTCCTATGTCAATAGTTTCATTGCTCACAATTTTTCTAAAGCTGAACTGCTAAAGTATCCAGCACGACTAATAGGTTCTGCAGTGACTTACTTGGTCTTTAACTCTTCAATTTTTCTTCTTGTCAAACCCAGCTCAAAGCTCCAAACACTCCCAACCCACTCTTCTCTCTGACAGAATTCCTTCAAATCTCAGTTTAAACATCCATAAACTACATGAGTTATACAACATATATACTACCAAGTATACTGTATTTCCCTACCCACAACACAAAATAATTATCAAACTTGAAACTTTCTATGCTAAATTACGGACACCATTATATATGCAGTGTCCAGTGTAGTACTAGCACATTGTAACTGGACAATACTTACTAGAAGATGCAAAGATGAGAATGAAAAAGGTTAAGAAGATAAAGAGGGAAGAAAAGAATCCATACATGTTCTGTGTGAGCCATTCCAATGCCATCTTCCACTATTTGTTCTCCTCCTTCAATGTGCTGAACGATCCCAACTAATTTTCTGGAATAATCTGAGATTTCCTCAGTGAAGGTCCGTATGCAGTGAGCCATGTCTAAAATTGATGCTCGGATCTGGTTAGCTTCTGGTTCCAGTACTGAATGCTATACAACACAATTATAGGAAAGTATTCAGAGTATATATAATGATTTACAACAACTACTTAAAACCCTTTCAATATAAACAAACATCAGTCACAGTGGCTTTGTAACACATTTCAAACAAGTACAATATAAGAAGACAAAAAATACTAATTTATTTTTATTCCTTTTTAAGAGACCTATGCTACAAAGAAATCAGAAGTTGCAAGTTCATGTACTGCTATACAAGAAACCAAGAGATTGTCCAAATTATATCACAAGAGGTATATTGTCAAAGCAGTACAGTGTATTATAAACACATGCACACAAATATAAGACTTTTTGTCTCCTGCTGGAAATAATCATGAAGCCTCTCTGAAATTATACCATTCAGAAATTAAAATCCTCATTTTTTCCCATGCTACTGAGACCAACTTATTAATCACTTAACTTTCTTTAAAAGTTAATTTATGTCTTTGAATGAATAAACAGGTCAACAAAAACAAATGAAAGGCTGGTATGCTAACTACTCATCCAACTGAATTAAGTTCATACCTTGTGACCTTGGTGTTTTCCATATTCCTTGCAGACACAGCACATGAGTGGACTAGTTTGACAACCTTCTTCCAAGCAAACAAACTCAATGGCATGCACCTGGTGCTGACAGCACATGGTTTTCTCATGAGGCTTATCAGCTAGAGGCACGCGCCTATGCTTTGCTAATGTCTTTGTAGAATGAGTAACTTGAGAACACTCTGAGCACAAGTGAGTCGCACACACAGTGCAATATACAGATGCAACATGAGCTTCATCTTCATCACAGCGAATGATGCTCTAATAAATAAAAAATTAATGCCTTAAAACTGAATCCATTCATTAAAACATGGCAAATTTTGAACTTCAAACCCCCACAATCTTTTCTACTTAACTTAGCAGGCTCATACATGATATTAAAAAAGGAAGTTTGTTAAGTCAATAATTCCAAATAGAAACAAAGAACTAAGGGATTGAACAAAGAAAACAAAGTAAGCAAAGCAAAATGGTCTTCAAAATATGTGGCTTCTAGAGTTAAATGGAGTTCTGGAAACTTTAATCCATGATGCAACAACGCATTACAAAACAGAAGCAAGGCACTGAAAACTTTTTTTGATTAATCAATGAATCAGCGGGATACAGCTTAGCTAACTTGTCACTGGAGTCCTTTAACCAACCAAAGTTCAACTTCTATATCATTAACTAAAGTATGCTTAAACTCTATATTAGTTTGGTCTGCTGGACCCAGAACATGCATTCAGTATATATCTATGGCCTCACACAAATTTTATTTAATAATAAAAATATACTGGTAAGTATAAAGGCCATGTACTACCTATTCATCTAAAAACTACTTATTCTTTCAGCAAAGTAAAAAGCTATTTCTGAGACTAATTAACCAGGGATATGATTTGGAGGCAAAAATAAATTTATTGTCATGAATAGCCTTTTTACCCCCCAGTGCTAAGTTGAATCAGAACATTATAAATGCCAGACAAACAGGCTGCCATTGAACTATATACAAAAACATTTCATAGATTCACAATGCAAAGATCTCTTCCATCAAATTTTCAGAAGTAGTAGAAGCACAGAAACATTATTCTTTGAGACAGACTTAAATTCCCATTGCTTTAGTTACTTGCTATGAATATGCATAAAAAGAAAATTAGCACTATGCTATGTAAATAACCTGATACTAAGGTATGGAATTAACTATGGAAATTTTGGAAATACAAGATACTATGACTTAAGATGTGAAGTTCTGATCCCAATAGATTTTGAGATACAAATTATGTATTTTTTCCCAAATATGTACAAGTACATTCTAATAGTTCCACAGGCAAATAGATTACAATCACAACTAAAAACCACAGGTTTAGAAAAGTAATAAACCCTTTACATCAGCTGCTAAATATTATTTTTAATTTTTTTTTTTTTTTTTTTTTTTTTTTTTTTTTTTTTGTTTTGTTTTTCGGGACAGGGTTTCTCTGTGTAGCCCTGGCTGTCCTGGAACTCACTCTGTAGACCAGGCTGGCCTCGAACTCAGAAATCCGCCTGCCTCTGCCTCCCAAGTGCTGGCATTAGAGGCATGCACCAAACATTTTGTTTGTTTGTTTGTTTGTTTGTGATCCTGGTGCTCAAACCAAGGGCTTCTTCCATAGTAACCAAGTACTCTGCACTGAACTATACCAAAGTCTTTATAAAAGGCATTAGAAGTGTGTAAAAAATGACTTTTTTGTTGTTGTTTTTTCAAGACAGGGTTTCTTTGTGTGGCCCTGGCTGTCCTGGAACTCTGTAGACCAGGCTGGCCTTGAACTCAGAAATCCGCCTGTCTCTGCCTCTCCCAAGTGCTGGGATTAAAGGCTTATGCCACCACCGCCCAGCTCTAAAAATGACATTTTAAATAACAAGGAATGCGTGAAAACATCTGTATATTAGAAATCTGTAATTAGCAAAAGAAACATTTTGTGTATTTTTCCAGAAACAATTAGATAGTACACAAATGATATTATTTATTATCAAATTAAATTTTAAAATGACCCAAAAATTGAAACAATTTATTTTGCAATAATAATGTATATTTGTACCATAAAATTCTCTTATCTTGTTTTCTAGAGTTTACAAATAATTTATGAGATCAACAAATAATTTATGAGTACATAATATTCTAATGTTTTTAAAATAAAGATAGAAGGTACAACATATGAAAGATCTGCAAAGATGAGTGATAAGTGATGCTTTTTCTTCTTAAATCAAATATTCAGTTTTTAAAGTCCAAAACTAACACTATTAACAGTTATTTACTGCAAATATTCTTCTATACAGACATCTTTCATTTGTTAAATAAGCTGTGCAGACAATTCTTAAAATGGTAACAATGTGTTGTTACTTGTTAATGGTTTGTTTTGGCAATAATTACCAGATAACTGCTTGTCAAGATAACATACATCAAGCATACCATTTAACTTTTCTTCTTATTGTTTTGAAAATATTTAATAGTAGCAACCTCCTCAGACTTCACTGTTATTTAAAGTAGTTCTCCTCTAAACTGAATGGTCTCTCATAAAGTTTTTCTATGTTTCCTTCTACTTTGATGTTGAGGTACAGTTTGAAATTTTCTGTACTAATATAAACATTTTTCTAACTCTCTTATAATGTTCTACCTTAAAGGTTTTTCCTTACACATAGCTAGATTGTGATAAGGGAAGAGTTTCTCATAAAGCAGATTAGGCAAAGAACTTCAACAAATTTAATTTCTGTTTTATTTTTGAGAATAGTGGCCACTTTAGAATTGAAATGTAACAAAAACCAGTGTTTCTAAAACCTCACAGATACAGCAAATAAGATACTATTGTACAAATATTGGAAAATATTTTAGGATTAACAAAATCTTGAAATAAATAATTCAACAAGTCCCATTAGTACCTCTCCAGATATCCCAATGGCTTCTTCTGCAGCTCCATACTGACCAATATGTCCATTCTGCAAACGTTCTAAAAGCTCCAGTAAAGCAAAGTTTTTTTTCAAACCCCAGACACCCGAGTCTCCTAGAACAAATATGAAAACAAAAGTAAATGTAACAAAATGGAAATTTAGTCAATTTACCTCATACCTTAAGATTAATTCCTAATACACATAGTTCACTCATTAATGATTTCTAAAAGCTGCCAGGAAAAGAGCTTGTTAACATTACCAAAGAACTTCTCAGCACTCAAGTAGACACATACCTTACAAACTTTTTATTTCACTTTTACTATATAAATGGAAACAAATATTTCAATATTTTTCAACTATTACTTTCCAGTAAGAAATACATTTTATATCACAGTCCAGAAATGCATACACACATACACATGCACACACACACACCAGAAAAATAGTGTTCTGCAAACAAGGTGCTAGGGAGATGGCTTAGTCAGAGTTCAGGTCCCTCAAATCCACAAAAATATAAGTAGGTATGGTGGGTCACTTGTAATTCTAGCATTAAAAGGTAAAGACAGGGGATCCCTGGAGCAAGCAGTAGCAAGGTCACCTACATACAGGCAGATAAAATGCAGTCACACATATCTGCACATATACAAGAATGATTGCCACATATACATTAACAGGTTTTTTTTTTTTAAACTTGACAAACCAATACATTCATAGCACTGTGCAAAATACTGCTGTGTTTTACTCTATATCTTTTTAAAGATATTATAGGGGGAAGAAGATTAGCTCAGTAGCAGAGTATGTACTTAGCATGTACAAGGGCATAGGTTGAATCCACAGTATACACACACATTTCTTTTTAAAGATATCATAGGAGAAGTAAGTTTGGCTCAATGGTAGAGAACATACTTAGCATGTGCAAGGCCCTGGGTTACACACACACACACACACACACACACACCATGGGGGTGAAGAGGAATAACCTACTGACAATCAATCAATTCATGACCACAAACATAAGCTACAATCACATTTATAAATTACTGTATAAAACATACAATGGACATAAAAATTTCATCTTTAAGTAAACTATATCTAAAAGAGCTAAAGATTCCCTACCATTTTTTAACTTATGGCTATCAATGACTATATAAATCCCTGAGTGGGGGCTGAATAGATGGTTCTGTGGTTAAGAGTACTAGCTACTTTTATGAAGAATTCAGATTTGACTTCTAGCACTCACATGGTGATTCACAACCACCTGCTACACTAATTCTGAGGAACCTAATACCCACTTCTAGTTTCTGAAGATACTAGGTGATATACAGATGCAGGCAAAGTACCCATATACATAAAATAAAAATAATTTTAATTTAAAAATGATTCATCATAGAGCTTCAGAGCAAAGCAAGAAAATGAGCCCTCTTAGGCAAGCCTCTAAGAAGGTTTGAATAAGGACAGTTCCTTTACACAAAACTGAACACATAAGTATGTGCACATAATCATGCACATACCCACTATTTTGAGCCTACAAAAAATAGCCAAATCGTACAGCAATTAGCATCTGGTAAGTTTCCACAGCACAAATGCTGATATTGCTGCCCATCTAGAAAGTGTTTGTTAATAAAATGAAAATGTGAAAGATAATAGTGACATGGTCACTGGGCTCCTTGCCTGTTTGTCATCTTTTTTTTTTTTTTTTTTACTTACAAACAAACCAAAAACATTATCTGGTTTTTTAAAATGAAGCTATGATTCTCCCCCTTTTCCTGTACCCTCCTTTCTCAGCACTGCACAGAGCATTCAAGCAAGCCTTCCTCAGCTGAACTGCTCCTCTGCAAGTTCTTCTTTCTGCATGGCCCATGCATTTTACAAACTGAGTTCTTTCTACTCTATTTATAGAAACAGTTAAGCATTCAAAACAACCATTTAAAGGTATGGCCTTGAAAATTTTCCCAAAATTCAGTCATTATGTAAGGAACACACAAACTCCCAGGAGTACCTAACAATTGTGTACCTGCAAAACATAAATAAAACGCTACAACTTTATGGTTTGTTTGTTTTGTTTTGTTTTTTTGAGACAGGGTTTCTCTGTGTAGCCCTGGCTGTCCTGGAACTCACTCTGTAGACCAGGCTGGCCTCAAACTCAGAAATCCACTTGCCTCTGCCTCCCAAGTGCTGGGATTAAAGGTGTGCGCCACCACCGCCCGGCTACAAATTTATGGTTTTAAAAAAACATAGACTTGTGTTGTTCCTGCAAATCCTCAGGGTTTGGGGCAGATGAGAAAGCTTGGCTCCCCAAGCATGATGAGGAACCCTGAGCATCCACATCACTGATGCCAAGATTCACTTCAGAGCATCATCAATCTTAAAAACCTTTATCTGGAAGTTGACAGTTGACACTTAATTTCTGTTTACATTTCAATAGTTAAATCAAAACATCATAGTCACACCTAATTGTTAGAAGGTAGGGAAGTACAATTTACCATGAGGACAAAAAGAATAAAGCCAGAAATATAGCTCATCAGAAATAACAACAGATTGGATCAGAGAAAAGCTCAGATTAGGAAGTGATAGCAATAAGAGCAGTTTCCTTCTAGAAGCAGGAATTGCAAACAACCTACTTTTATATTTTTCTCAAAAATTTGCAATATATATACCATATATATGTATATACTGTATAATATATATGCACACACACAAATACATTATTTCTATAGTACAAATACAAAGCCTTTAGAAATTGGAAGCTAATAACTGAAATTCACTGACATATTCCACAAATGAATCAGTTAAATGTATCCACAAGCTACAGTCACTACGATCTTCACTCATGCCAGAGCTGGCTGCTCTAAAGCTGGAATCACAGCACTCTTGATTTGTATGTGACACATGACCAACTGCCCTGTCATAAAATCCCACACTTCAGTATTACAGAGGAGGTAGACGGCTCTCCCAAAGGGTCTAGCACACATTTGCAAAACACTACTATTTCTACTTGTCCAGTTGTATGTAAGGAAATGGTAATATTATTTTGATTACAGAATAAAAAAGTCAAGTGAATGAACCTTAAAACAGAGACATCTCTGCCAATGCTATTACTTTATGGCTTATAGTAAGTTAATATTATCTGTGTAGTATCATTAGTGTTTACCTTAGCTTTCTAGCAAATAAAGACAGCCACAACCTTAAGAAACTATGTTTCTTAGTATTTGAAAGCCTAAAACAGAGAAACCCTTGCTTCCTTTTATAAGTAGATAAATTATTCAAATTTTGACATATAGAGTAACTACACTGGTGTTTTATACGTTTATGCTATTTTTTGTATGTAGATGTGTGTGCACACACATATATAAAGGTGCCACAGAACAAGTATGGAGGTCAGAGGACAACTTGTAGGAGTCAGTTCACTCCTTTCACCAGCCCTGGTCTTACGTACTGATAAACACCTGAGGGGAAAAAAATTAGCCTTAAAAACTATTTTGGGGAAAATTCTTTTATCTTACAGAATAAATTAAGAATTTAGGATCGCCTTCTCATAACTCGATTGAGGGTTGACCCCAATGCTCAGGGAAAATAAGCTTCTTCCTTTTGCATCGATCTGCATCTCAATGTCTCACTGGGGGGTTGGGGGGGGGGAATCTCAAAACTTATTGGCCCAGGATCAGAGGTGAGGAGTAACTGGGACCAGCTGGAACAAGCACACAGGAACTCCTCCAGTGGTTCAGGTTCCTTCCTGTCCCACAACACCCAGAGGAAGCTCCACTCCCAGGCGCTCTAGCATGCCCAGGATCAGAGGTGTGGAGGACACAACATCTGTCCTAACACAAGGAATAACTGGACCCAGGCACACAGGAACTCTGCCAGCACAGTGGCTCAGGTTGCTTCTGGTCTGTCTGGGCCAGCTGGTACCCTGAGCAGACCTTGGATGCAAACTCTGCAGTCATTCCCAAAACACCCAGAGGAAGCTCCACTACCAGGTGCTCTAACGAACCCAGGGTCACAGGATCCCAGAATCACAGGATCACAGAGACAGCTTGACTCTGAGGAATTCTGACACAATAAGGATCACAGGAAGGACAGGCTCCAGTCAGATTTAGCAAGGCAGGGTAGCACTAGAGATAACCAGATGATGCAGGGCAAGTGTATGAATATAAGCAACACAAACCAAGGTTACGTGGCATCATCAGAAACCAATATTTCCACCATTGCGAATCCTGGACACACCATCCCACCGGAAAAGCAAGATTCAGATATAAAATCACTTCTCATGATGATGATACAGGACTTTAAGAAAGACATAAATAACTCCATCAAAGAAATACAGGAGAACACAGGTAAACAGCTAGAAGCCCTTCAAGAGGAAAGACAAAAATCCCTTAAAGAACTAAAGGAAAACACAATCAAACAGGTGACGGAAATGAACACAACCATCCAGAATCTAAAAATTGAAATAGAAACAATAAAGAAATCAGAAAGAGACAATCCTGAAGATACAAAACCTAGGAAAGAAATCAGGAGCCATAGATGCAAGCATCACCAACAGGATGCAAGAGATAGAAGAGAGAATCTCAGGGGTAGGAGACACAATAGAAAACAATGACACAAC
Organism: Mastomys coucha; assembly: GCF_008632895.1. NCBI lineage: Eukaryota > Metazoa > Chordata > Mammalia > Rodentia > Muridae > Mastomys > Mastomys coucha. The sequence continues at coordinate 64,550,386 of NW_022196914.1, read as the reverse complement.
AGTCAAAGAAAATGCAAAAAGCAAGAAGCTCCTAACCCAAAACATCCAGGAAATCCAGGACACAATGAGAAGAGTAAACCTAAGGATAATAAGTATAGAAGAGAGCAAAGATTCCCAACTTAAAGGGCCAGTAAATATCTTCAACAA
>NW_022196914.1:64547653-64549203 GCF_008632895.1 Mastomys coucha | reverse complement strand
TAAGAAAATACTAGTAGTGATGTATTATTTTTAAGTATACAGCTAATATGTTTGGAGTTATTTAAAGTATATATTGAGAAAAATGTATTTTTACTATTGCTGTAGACGAGTATCTACATAAGACTGTTAAATCGATTGTTGTTTTATATCAAACAACTTTTATAATACTTATTTTTATTTTTATAATATTTTATAAATTTTAAGGAATTCGACAAAAAATATAGATATTGAAGGGGGGGTCTATGGGAGGAGCAGTGGTACAAAACGGGAACACGAATGTGATTCAATTCTATTTAATTAAAATATGTTTTTAAATGTTAACAAACTCAGATAAATTGAAATCTTTTCTGATAATGCAATAAAAGTTAAAAAAAGAACACAAATACCAGCCCAGGCTACTATACCCAGCCAAACTCTAAATTGCCTTAGATGGAGAAAACAAGATATTCCATTACAAAACAAAATTTACACAATATCTTTCCACAAATCCAGCCCTACAAAGGATAATAGGTGGAAAACATCAACATAAGGAGCAAAACTACACCCTAGAAGATGCAAGAAAGTAATCTTTCAACAAATCCACACAAACCTAATTCTACCTCTTACAACAAAAGCAATAGGAAGGAACAATTACTTTTTCTTAATATCTTAATATGAAAATTAATATCACCGACATATCCTAATTGATTGAAATCCAAAAATATGAGGAATTAGAATTTATGACTGTCATCCAGTGGTCTCTCTAATTGGTAATTGGAGAAATAGGTCCAATATTATACAATCCATATACACTCTCAGCTTGCTTGTTTGTGACAGTGTCTTGCTGTATATAACATAATGGTCTTGAGATCTTGCTTCTCCTATCTCAGCCTCTCTATTAGTAGTATTGTGTATTTCATGTTTTTACCCTATACTATGGTTTTCAGAACAGCTCACATATTTTGAAAGCATTTATATATCCAAAAGAAATATAGACAATTAAATTGGGAGGGGGTTTGTAAAAGAACAACATAGAGTAAGACTGAATGCTTTGTTTGACGTTTGTAACTCTTGTATCAAGTTACCACAGTAAAAGCCAAGATTTTAAACTCTACTAAATATAAAATAACAAACAAACAAAAATAAAAACAAAAAAAAGAATTTACATTAAACTGTGAAATAACTGTTCAAACATTAATGTTGTACTTTTTAAATCTGGGCCAATGAGATAGATCCTTGCATAAAGGCATCTTTTGCCAAACCTGACAACTTGATTTGGGTAAGCATACACACACACACACACACACACACACACACACACACTCACACACTTTTAAATTTTAAAATATGTCAACACTGATTCTGAAGTAGTTTTTAAAGCATGCAAGGACCTAGCAGGCCATGGTAGTGTACACCTTTAATTTAGGACTGGGGAGCTGGAGGCAGACGGATCTGAGTCAAGGCCAGTCTGGTCCACAAACCAAGTTTCAGGACAACCAGGGCTATACAGAGAAACCCTATCTCAAAGAAAGAAAGAGAGAGAGGGGGAGAAGGAGAGAGAGGGAAAGAGG
>NW_022196914.1:64476184-64547643 GCF_008632895.1 Mastomys coucha | reverse complement strand
GGAAGGAAGGAAGGAAGGAAGGAAGGAAGGAAGGAAGGCAAGGAGGGGAGGAAGGAAAGAAGGAAAAAAGAAGAGAAGGAAGGAAGGAAGAAAGAAGGAAATATTGAGTCAAGTGACTTTTTGACTACCTTTCATTTAAAAAAAAACAGGTTTTATATTCAGAGCATTAGTAGGACTTAACCTGTGGTAAATAAAGTATTCTCATGTCTTTGAAAAATGGTATCATATATTTCTGATACTTCTTAAAGCTTTTTGTATTAAGTATAGAATATGGAAATTTCAGATTTCCACTGGTAATTAAGAGGGGCTAGCTTACATTTAGGATCTCACTGGCCTTAATAGAAACTCAAATTTTGAAAGCTCTTTGGAACGTAACATAAAAAGTCAAATATAAAAACTTGTTTTCTGTGGCATTTGTGTTTGAATAATTTTTCACTTTAACCTCATATAATTTTCCTACCTAGGTCTGTTACTTGTCGATCAAATGGGCAACGTATTGCTCTTCCATGCAGAGGCAAGCGAGTAAGACAGTCATGACAAACTGTGTGGCCACAAAGGAGGAGGCGAGGAACTTTATCTCCTTGCAAAGAGAAGACATCTTCACAAACCCCACACTCCAGAACCTGCATGTAAAACAGAAATATTTGCCCTGTGAACACGACTGAAACAATATTCAAATATTTTAGATTTAAAAATAATTGACCTACTATATTGAAATCAACCTTGTTACTTTATTCCTCCATGAAAAAAAAAGCTAAGTTATAAAATGTTAAATCACATTTTTACTCATTTCCATTTGATGGACCATGCCAAAGTGAAATCTCCTTGAAATACTTATGTTGCAAATTAACATAATTAACATAATCTAATTTTCTGAAAAGTGAATATGTAACAATTTATAATTCTACTGAAACCCCCACACAACAATCATTTCATTTTGCTTTCATTTTCTTTTTTAAAAAGTGTTTAGAGATTTATTTTTATTTTATGCTTGGGAGTTTTGCCTGCGTGTATGGTGCATCATGCTGATGCAGCGCCCACAGAAGTCAAGAAAGGGCATCCGATTTCCTGGAATTAGAGTTACAGATGGTTGCTAGCTACCATACAGGTAATAGGAATTAACCCCCAGTCCTTAAAAAGAACAGTCAGGCATCACCCCTGCTGCTGCCTGGGCAAGGGAAAGGGGGGGGGGGGCACAGTGCCTGTAATTATTAAACATGAATTCAATTAAAAAAAAAAAAAAAGAACAGTCAGTACTCTCAACAGCTTAGTATCTCTCTACACCCTGTTTTATTTCCTTGTAAATGACATTTCACTGAATACCCCTGGACAGACTTCAATCCAAGTTAGCCTCAAGCTTATAGTGATGTTCCTGCCTCTGCCTCCCAAATGCTAGTACAGGAGATGCCACTATGTCCAGCTAAACTACCATTGATTTCAACAAAATAATCTAAAATGTGTTTTGGGATGACAATTACTTTTCTTTTTTTCTTTTTTTTTTTTTAAGATTTATTATTATACATAAGTATACTGTAGCTTACTTCAGACACACCAGAAAAGAGCGTCAGATCTCATTACAGATGGTTGTGAGCCACCATGTGGTTGCTGGGATTTGAACTCATGACCTTTGATAGAGCAGTCAGTGCTCTTAACTGCTGAGCCATCTCTCCAGCCCTACTTTTGTAAACTATAAAAAACTTTAAGAAAGTTTCCAAGGAATTTCAAGTATCTTCTAGATTTCACAAAATGATGTAAAGGAAAAAAAAAAAGCTGAAAATTAAATTTCAATTCCTGGGCTTACTGATGAAGTAGCTCTGTCTTAGAAATACTAATCTATCAAATTGTAATCACCGATATATGACATACTGAAAGACGGTAATAAAGAAAAGCTCTGAGAACTGGCTCACTCCGACTCTCAGGTCTATGGGTTAGTAGTATTTTATGTACAGGCACAAACTGTAATTATAAAAATACAGCATTTTCAGTGCTTTTACAACTATCTTTTTGTGTTGTTTTAAAAACAATCACAATGAATGACTCCACTGGCTACCACTCTCTTGCTTCACTGCCATACCTCTAGAGCAGTCCCCCATGCTCCTAGTGGATCCTAGCACAGGACCACTTGGTTCTGTGTTGGTGCTTCTTCATTCCCTCTTTATGCTAACTAATGCTGAGGAGACAGCTAAACATTTACCTACTGAGTTCCTTTTTTAAAGTTTTTATATTCATAAGCCAAAAAAATCCCAAGTAGCATATCTCTTGGTCTACCTATCGTTCACTCCACTTGAAATGATTATATCATCCCCTGAGTTTCCATGCACTCTGAATATCTATCTACCTGTCTGACCCAAATACTTCAATACTTTAACTGAGCAGCCTATTAGAACAAGAGTGCCAAACAGTACAGTCCCAATCAAAGCACTTACAAGCTTATGTAAATAAAATCCAACAAAATAAAATTAAAAAACAGTTCAGGCCACCAAACACACACAAAATCAAAAAATAGAAAAGTTAGGGCTGGAGAGATGGCTCAGCGGTTAAGAGCACTGACCACTCTTCCAGAAGTCCTGAGTTCAATTCCCAGCAACCACATGATGGCTCACAACCATCTGTAACTGGATCCAATGCCCTCTTCTGGAGTGTCTGAAGACAGCAACAGTGTACTCGCATATATAAAATAAATAAATCTTTAAAAAAAAAAAAAGAAAAGTTAGAGTGGAAATTTCATTAGATCTATTGCAATTTTAAATTTGATTCTCTAATACATTTAGACTTTGAAATTGAGATGCAAATATCTTTTACTATAATTAGACTGGTAATCTGTATCACATACTGGTAATAATTCAAAAGAAACTTAAATGTGGTATAATTCACAGGAAAAAAGAAGACTAATGAAATATCTGCTAAATGTATAAAAACATTTACATATATTCAGTCTAACTCATTAAAGTACAAAGAATAACTACATCAAGATGTTTATTTTAAAAAGTTGCTAATGCTTTGTATTAATAAAAGTACAGGAAAATAATTTCACTGGCTGATATAAAAAAATTATTGAGTAATAATAGCATCCATGGACACAATTTAGCAGTACTTAAGGAATGTATTCTAAACTCTGTCATACATACATGACAAAATCCAAGTATCTTCTCCCTTGTTGCTATTGCTATTTCTGCTGCCGGGAAATCTCAGGACTCTGCACACATCAGGTAAATGGTCTACTACTGAATCACACTCTCCGCCTACATATGACAAGACCAGCGCATAACTCCTTAAAACGCTATCTGTATCATTAAACAACTAAGAACAAGCAACGATACATAGAAAAACTAAACTGAAAGATAAATTGTAGTGCACTCATATGCCACAACTACAATCATGTTTTTTATGTATATATGCAGAATATCATATGAATAAAGAGAAAGGAAAGTGTTAAGAATTATGACATGATATTCCAATTATAGGGAAAAATGATAAAATATTCTGCAGGTATTCCCATTTGGCAAAAGTATAATTCAAAATATTAAATCTCAAACACAAAATATGCTTAATAAGGGCTCCTCTACATTTCCTTAATATAAAAAGTTAACTGATTCAACACCAGTAAAAAAGACGGATAATAAATTGTAGGCATAAATTCCTCAAAAACAGACCTTTGCTAGAGAGAGACAGAGAGAGACACAGAAAGAGACAGAAAGAGATATCTACTACTTAACAAGTTAAAAGAATGTCTGACCAGATTTGGTTCACTGTTATAAATCCAAGTGTACATTAAAATTACTTCTGGGAATTTAAAAGATGTCCTGACGTGAAGACACTCATAGTTTAATCTCTTGGCTACAGATAATCTTCCAAGTTACTCACTAAACCACATGCACCTTTTAGACAGAAGATATATAATGAAGTATATCTTCATATACTTGCACTTAATTTTTAGTAAATGTAGCTCGTAAATATACCGTAGAATCTTCTAACCAGAGAGTACTCCATACATCTAGTGTTAAAGCCCAACTGTGCTGCAGTTGAAGAGTTCAGAAGTTTTCATACTCTATTATGCAGAGGCAAGGGGCAATGTTGAAAGGCAGAAGTTGACAACTAGTAAACTCTGGGCCCTTAGCACATACTGTATTAACTTAAACCTAGGGTTCCTCCAATGTAAAATGAGAATTAACCTATCTACTTAACATTTTAAGTAGATATTAGCGAGCTGAAACATCTACCACAGCACTTGTCTATTGCAATGAGTGTTTATAACAACTAAGTCTGTTATAATAATATAATATAATAAATAATGTCTGTTGAGGCATCACTAGAAACAGAAGACTAGGGGAAAGACCCAATCCAGGTCAACTTTCACAGGCCCACGCGGTGCTTTTCACAAACAGCCCCATGGACAACGTTGACACTTGAGTCAGAAGCCCAGGCAACTTCAGCTCCGCAGGGCAAGGACCGCGGAGGGGCAGGAAAGGCTTGTAACGCCCACCAGAGGCCGCGCATACCGCCCGGCCAAGCCTGGGCCGCACAGTAGCGGCCAGGTCTCCAGGACGAACCGAAGGGAGGCCGCAGGTGGAGAACAGAGCACACAAGTTCCCTCACCTTCACCACAGCCGTCCCCCGGCTGCCCTGCCGCCCACTGTCTACTCCGGCTCCAGGCTTGTTTACAGCGAGGGCAGCCATCCTGGTAGGAACAGCGCCACAGCTGCAGTAGAGCCTTTAACTGAGAGGAGGGGTTGAGCGTCCTACCCAGAAGCCTCGGCGCGTGCAGCCCTCACGCATGCGCAGGATAGATGGAGAGCCGTTCCGCCTCTTCTGACCTTTTCTCTTCCGTCAGTCATTGGCTGTACGTCTTGCGCGTGCGCACTGCTTTTCATGAAGGAGTCTGCGAGTAACGGAGAGAAGATTTAAAAGAAAAAAAAGCATGGAACATAAATAAAATTTTATGGTGAAAATGATATTCCTGCAGCATTATTTTTCTCTAGAACTGAAACGAATCAGAATAAAGGAGCGAGCTACATGCCCCCTGACCCTGCGTACGCTGCGAAATTTGTACAAAATGAACTACAAATCCCAGCATGCCATTACACTACGTCCCTCCCCCACCCCTACCCGGCAATGTAAGCTTGTGGGTAGCCAAGTGTTGTCTGCGCAAAGTGGATCCTTGTAGTGATCTTTCCTGAGTGGTTGAGGAGCGTGTGTAATTCTGAGCGAAGGAATGGCCGTGGTGAAAAGATTTCCCTGGGGACGTAAGGAATTTAATGAAAAGAGAATTTAAGTTCTCACGAGCAGAAAGAAGTCGGGCGTGCGTTTGAAGCCCGATCTTCCGGGACTTGTGCTTTGCACCTTCCAGACCCGGTGAAACTTCAGCCTGCGTAGGCTGAGGTCGCAAGTGCCCGACAAGATGGAAGTGAATCCCCCCAAACAGGAGCACCTGCTGGCGCTAAAAGGTAAACTGTTACTAACCTGAGTCTCTTTACTCTGTCGTTTGCTCGTACCCTCACTCTTTGAAGGATCCCCGACGTAGGCCTTGTCGCCTTCTGCTCCTCCTGGAATGAAATGCAGAACTCAACTCTGAGGTCTCTGCTACCGCAGCCACCCCATTTTTGTCCGCAGAAGCTCACGCCTCGACCCAGCTGCAGAGATCTCTGTGAACCAGCAAAAATTTCAGCTGGCATTTAATTTTTTTTCCTCCAAAATTACTCCTTTATCTGTCCATGTCCCAGTGATGAACTTACCAGGTTTTAGCTTATCTGTAAATAGTGTAGCACGATAATGCAAAGGATTTGAAATAAATAGAACTACACCTAATACTTAATAGATTTGTTGAAATATACTGCAAATTAATTCACTTTGTAGTATCGTGTTTGTGGGAAACTTGTCCAGAATACCTTATCAGCTTTAATTTTCTATACGCGGCAGTTTTGAATAAGTTTTAATGATTTAATTTGACCAGGAAAAAAAAAAGCTAAGGAGGTCAGATTTTCCTTCAACTTACTTATCTTACCTTTTATTTAAAAATATTTTCAGCCTTATTTTATGTTTGCTACTACCACAATGCTCTTTCTTGCTTTTGGGATGTGCAGTTATAAAATTAACAATGCCTTCAACTGATAGGGAGAAATGCTTACAAGACATTTAAGCTAGATTGAATTGTACTCCATATTCCTCCCCCTTCTCTGTGAGCTACATGCACATCTCACATTTCAGAAGCTCACCAGTTCCATTCCTAACATACAATCATGTTTTGATGTTTGCAGTTAATATGACTGTCTCTGGATGTGGAACTAAGAAAGTTTGCAACATTGAGCAATACAACAGTGAGACCCTTAGACTTCCACGTGATCTAGACTAAAATAGATTATACGTGTTTGAAAGGAGCTTACTGTATATTCATTATCTCGTTATCTTGATCTTACCTCTGGTGTGTGGGCTAAATATTACTTACCTTTTAAGGTCTAGCAACTTTTCCAAGATAACATATCTAGAAAGAGATCAAGTCAATAATTCAAAAAAGGCCTGCCTCATCTTTCTAAGATAGTTTCCTCCTAGCAAATGAAACAGCTTTTTCGTAGATCATTATGATTTCTATATGAACTTAAAACAATTGCATGAGTTGCTAAGTGTGATTTCATACAACTTAAAAGCTAACAAAAATTCCAGTGGTGGGGAGTTCATTTTTAGAAACACAAGATGCTCAGTGAATTGACCTCCAACTCTCAGTGTGGCTGAGAATGACCTAGGTCCCCTTGTTCTTGGTCCCCTTGTCTCCACCTTCCAGATGCTCAGATCACAGATGTATAGTGTATAGACACTATGCCCAGTTTATGGTGTGCTGGGATTTGAACCCAAGGCTTTGTGCATGCTAGGCAAGCACTCTACAGACTGAGTTATGTCCTCACTCCCTTTTGTTTTCTTGAAATGAAAATACATTTTACCTAAAAAGAACTCTCAAAATTTCACTTGTCTCTTAACTGAATATATTCAGACAACACTGAAAGAATTCTCCATGTCCTACCTTACACTGAAAAGGTGTAAGAAAAAAAAAAACAACTCATCAATTTCTCATCCTTGATCGTAAGCCAGAAAAGATCAAGAAATGATCATTATCAATTATTTAAGTAAGTAAAGTAACTAAGTAGAGATACTATACCTGGTATATTGAGCTTTTTAAGTAACTCTTGTATATATGTGTGTGTGTGTGTGTGTGTGTGTGTGTGTGTCTGTGTGTATGTGTGTGTGTGTTTTTCCCATGGAGGCCAGGAGAGACTGTCAGATGGAGCTGGTGTAATAGATGGTGGTGAACCATCTTGTGGGTGTGGGGAATTTTGAGTCCTCTGGAAGTATTCTTAACTACTAAGCCATCTCCAGCCCCCCCAAATTTTGAAATATTACATTATGTGGTAAGAATTACCAAATTTTTGTTTCTCTTATGGTTTTAGGACTATGAATACCAAACATTTTAATGATAATATTTCAAAATCCTATATATCCATTTAATTAAACATGTTGACTATAACCATTTTCAGGCTAGATGTAGTCTTCATTCTAACCTCATTCAGATACCTTATTGTTATGAGAAAAAGTTTTTAAGTGTGTGGTTTTTAAAGTCACATCTGCCATAGCACTTAGTTAAAGTACCACATGGGGAATGGAGTTTGCTTTCTCCCCCCTGCCTATCCAGATTGCAGGCTGTCCCTACCAAATCTTATTTTTTTTGCAATACTTCTACTTTAGGTCCAGTTTCTTCTGGTTTGACAAGAAAGACAATTTTGTAGTGATAAATTACATTCTAGCTCTGAAGAATTCAGCTAAGAAATTTTCTCTTCATTAAGAATTAATGGATTACTGCAGAATGAATACTGAAGTAATATTACATTATCGACCGTATGAAAACGATCCCAAACAGCTGGCAAAAATTGCAGAAAATGTAGTACAAGATTTTCCTACTCACCCACTATCAAGATTCATTCCTTGGTTTCCGCACGATGAGTCCAAACTTCCACTGAAGCCTAAAAGACTGCCACCAGTAATTTCTGAAGAGGCTGCTGGGAATGTGAAACAGGACTTGACCATTTCAGAATCTAGTGTTAAATCACAGAGCTATGACTGCACAGTAGATCTTTTGGAGTTTCAACCTAGTTTGAAAATGCAGCACTTAATCCAGTCACACACACTGAAGGAGCAGACTAATTCGGCAAATTTGGATAAAAATTCAGGAGAAGAAAAACAGCACAAGAAGAGATCCTGGAGTGTTTCACTTGCCAGCAAACATTGTCCAAAAAAGATTTTTCCTTTGTCTAGAAAATTGCAAGCTAGTTTAAAGACACTGCATTTGCACTCCCTTCATAGAGCAAGATGGACTTTAGAATACAGTGTTTGCAACAGCCAATCTTTGGAAGACATTTGGACAAAACTCAATCGCCTTATCAGGCACAATGAACTTCCTTCTTGTAATGCTACCATCCAGAGACAGTTAGGCCAAATATGGGTGTTCTGTGATATTAAATACTGTGAATATGTAGGAAATCTCCTTAAAGAAAGATTATCTCTTATTGGGAAGATTAATTTATTTGTACATAAATATGGTATTATTTTTAGTATGTAATAAATTTTGATTATCAAGAAAAGTATTCTGAATGAAATGAATATGGACTGAAATTGTGAAATGAGTAAACTTTATTGATCATTACATTTTTAATGACTTAAATTTTGATGCTTCTTTATAGTATGAAGAAATAATTGTCTAATATGTGTACAGTTTGTGTCCAATATATAAATATCACATAATTCCAAGACTTGTCAATCAAGTCAGGAACATTCCAGATTGTGTTTATTAGCGTTCTTTACATGAACTTTGATGAATTATTGTTTGTACTAAAATTGAAAGTAAGTGTTCTAACCTTTATCCCAATGATTTGAGTTTAAACAAATGGTTTTATTTTAATGAATCCTTAAAAATCTTTATTCACCTAAATATAATATGAGCTGTGTGTAAAATTAAAAGTCTTATCACAGTATGTCTGATTTTGTATTTTTCATAATTTATTACAAGGTTGCCAATCAAGAGTTAAAAGTTCGGAAATCATATCACTTTTGTGATAGTTTTTTATTTTGAAATGATTATAACAACTAAAAAGTATAAGTTATAGTGATATTATAAACGGCTTTTAAACCCAAGAGTTAAAAGGAGCTTCTTTGTTTTCATATGTGGAAAATTTGAAGTTTTCTGATTATTCTACATGAATTGTTGCATCTCAGAATTCTCTGAGAAACAGTGGAAGTAAAAACATAGGAATTGGTGGCAGCGGTACTGTTCTCCTTTAATCCCAGCACTTGAGAAGCAGAGGCAGGTAGACCTTTGTGAGTTCTAGGCCAGCCTGGTTTACGGAGTGTGTTCCAGGACAGCCAGGGCTACACAGAGAGACCCTGTCTCAAAACAAAACAAAACAGAAAAAGGGTAAAGTTAAAGATTTTGTTTTGCTTCAAATAGCATAGTGATTCTAAAGAAGAGCTTCATTTCCCATTTACCTAGACAATATTTAAGGTGTTAACAAGACCTGACAACTTAGAACCCACTGTTATTTCCTAGTAGTCTTTTATTTTTAATTACATGTATGTATTGTGTGTTTGCATGTGAACACACATGCCATCGTGCATATAAGGAGGTAAGAGAAGGGCTGTAGGAATTGTTAGTTCTTTCTTCCACCAAGTAGGATGTGGGAATTGAACTCTGGTCATTATGTGCTTTTATCCACTGAACTCCTTGTCTAGCCCTCTAGAAGCCTTTTAAGATGTCAGATCTTTGATCTCAGTGCTTCATGTAGGTCCCTGGGACTGGGTGACTCTTGACATTAGCTGCTATCATTAACCACCCTTCTCTTTCAAGATCCCACTGTTTAGTCACACATAGAACATGCTAGGGAAACAAAAATAATTGTGGAACCATAAATCAGTGAGAACCTTTTGAAAAATGCACCCAGCACTTACTCTCTAGGCAAGAGGCAGACAATAGATATATAGAGAAAGCTAAGATGCAGAGTCATCCAAGTTAGGAGCTTTGTTTGGTTTGTTTGAACTTTAACCTGGTCTTAGACAAATCGAACTTCATTGCCCAGCTTAATAAATAATAGGTATGGGGTTTGTGGTATTTTGGTTTTTAGATTTTTGAATCAATAATTTACTTTAACATTCAAGTATAGATATCAAATTGCTACATAATAACTAGTACTTACTTTTAGTTTCTCTGTCAATGTTTCCTGTGTATGCACATACAGAGGCCACACCCAGCTTTTCTTAAATGGCTTCTGAGATCTAACTTAGGTCCTCATGCTGGTACACAAGCACTTTACCCAATGAACCATCTCCCAGCCCACTGCCAGAGCTTCTTAAGTCTTGCTTTTGTAGGCAGTCGATTTTTGTACCTAACGTCTTTAGTTTTCGATATCTATTAATTCATTATAGGACATAGATAGTTGTAAACATACCTTTGATACTGGTACATTTGATTTTTGTCGTCTAGAAAAGTACATTGAAGTCCTAGTTTGTTTAAAAGCTCAAGGAGAGCCAAGCATGGTGCAGACCTTTAATCCCACCACTCCACTGGGGAGGCAGAGTTAGGTGGATCTCTGAGTTCTAGTACAGCCTGGGCTGCTAGTGAGACATACCTCTAGCACTAAAGGAATGAGCTGAGGGTAGTGACTTGTGGTTACAATATTAGCACTTGAAAGACTGAGGCAGGAGAGCCAAAGTTCAAGGCTAGCCTGAGCTTCATGGCACATTCCAGGTCATCTTGGACTGTGATGTGAGACCTTGTCCCAAAATGTCAAACAAGAACAATAAAGTTTTAAGAATGAGCTGTTTATATAATTCACTTGCCCAGTATGTGCTTAGGCAGTACATACAACTGTGGCACATGCCCGTAATCCCATACTCAGCCAAGGCTGGGAGATATAGGATATGAGCCCAGTTAGACCTCATAAAACAAACTCTAGAATCAAATCTCTTAAAAAAAAAAAAAGAAAGAAAAAAAGAAAACAAAAACGGGATTTGAATTTTAGCTATTTAAATTAAGAAGGCTACCTTTTGTGTGCCTCTCTCAGGATGGCTATTTATCTTACATTTCTTTTTTAAACAAATGTTAAGACTGAAGATTTAAGACACCAATACCATGTCTTGAGCTGGTTAACACCGGAATGGAGTACTGCTTGACTTCCCTGGGATTTTTTTTTTCTTGAGGCAGATTCTCTGTGTAGCCCTGGCTGTCCTGGAACTCACTCTGTAGACCAGGCTGGCCTCGAACTCAGAAATCCACCTGCCTCTGCCTCACAAGTGCTGGGATTAAAGGTGTGCACCACCACCGCCCAGCTCCTGGGATATTTTTAATAAGACTTTTCACACATGTGAGCCCAAGTTTACAATCAGCTGTGTGGGGGATATACTTTAAACAGTATGAAGTCACACTGGTTCTAGCTTTGGTTCTGCCACTGATGTATTTTGCTGCATATAATCTCTAATGTACAAAATTACCTTCAACAGACATTCTCACCCTTGTATGTATAATGTAGATAATATTTATAACGTTAGTACTTATCTTTCTCAGCCTTGTATGTATAATGGAGATAATATGAATAGTGTTAGCACTTATATTTAGTATTAAAATGCAGTTGTATTAGCACGAACTTAATGAATACTGTGCACTTGACTTGAATATTAACCCTAAACAATTTGAACATTTTGTCTCTCTTAATTGACAGTGATGCGACTGACTAAACCTACCTTGTTCACCAATATTCCTGTAACGTGTGAAGAGAAGGACTTACCTGGTATGTGAAGAAAAGCTGAAACTTGAGTTGTCCACACTCTTTTGGAAGATGCTTACCTGGGCTAGTCTTATGTTAATTGTTGGTTGAATTCTGTATTCCCTGTATTTATATGATGTGAAGGTGGTCATCTGAAAGTTTGGGCTTCTTTATAATCAACAATTCAAGATGATACCTTTTGATAACAAGAGAACTTTTAGTTTAAAATACATTCACATTTCTATCACTATAACAGTGTTCCCTGAGTCCTCAAATATGCATTAGCATTCTGTTTAGAATTATTAGTGTTAGTACAGTGTATTTATGTCCTAGGACCTTCAAAAAGGAAGTATTCTGTGAGATCACTTTTGGTTTTCTTTTCTTTTGTTGTTTTTTGTTTTGTTTTTTTTTGTTTGTTTGTTATTTTGTTTTTTTGGAATAAGGCCTCACTATATATATCCTAAGATGTCTTGAATTCTTGGTCCACCTGTCTCAACCTGGTAATACTGTACCATGGAACCAGAATTTTCTGACATGAATTTTGTGATACTACAGATAAGAAATGTCATTTTACATTGTAGTTTATACTAAATTTTAATATTATAACTCAAGAATGAGTATAAATATTATATCTCAGTTTTTGTTTTTGACACAGAGACTAATATATCCCAGACTGGCCTGGAATTCATCATGTAGCTGAGACTGATCCTAAATTGCAAAAACCTCCTGTCTCTCACTTCTACGTCCTAGGATTTCAGGCTTGCATCACTACACTCAATTGTATCTGTTTTAGAAAAGTTAGAAATTAAAATTTAATACTATTTTTGTTTAGATTAAAAAGAAATCTGACATCCTTCTCACCCATGGTGCAAGGCTTAGAGACAACAAAGACCACTTGGCCCAATCAAACCTGAATTGAGAATATGTCATAAGCCAGCTGGTGACTGCCTGGGGAGAAACATTTCTCATTGAGCATCCTCAAATCCATATTATAGGGGACTTTTTTTTTTTCTCAAAGATTTATTTATTTATTATATGTAAGTACACTGTAGCTTTCTTCAGACACACCAGAAGAGGGCATCAGATCTCATTACGGGTGGTTGCGAGCCACCATGTGGTTGCTGGGATTTGAACTCATGACCTTCCGAAGAGCAGTCGGTGCTCTTCCCCACTGAGCCATCTCACCAGCCCTATAGGGGACTTTTAAAGGCAAAAAACACCTAAAGACTGCATCATATTTGACAGTTACAAGGGGAACTAAAGCAAGCAAGCAGTTTAACAGAAGCCAAAACACAGAGGTAGCTGGAGCAGTTCAACCCTGAGTTTCCACAACAGGCTTGGGGACTTTCCCACAGGACTTTTCCACAGCAGGTGTAGAAAAGGGAAGATCAAGTTCAGATTAAATGAAAGATGGCTCAGGTAAGACAAGATAGAAGAAACTTTGCCCAATCACATTATAAATACTAGGCAAGTGCTCTCCCACTGAGCTGCCCACTGGTTCCTATTTCTTTACCTAAGTAAAACTTGACTTAAAAGTAGGTGTTAGAGTTTTGTTTTTCTCTTCCTGCAGGTGATCTCTTTAACCAGTTAATGAAAGATGATCCTTCAACTGTAAATGGTGCAGAGATTTTAATGTTGGGAGAAATGTTGACTTTACCCCAAAATTTTGGGTAAGAATGATAGATTTACATAAGATGTTCCGCAGTCCCTGAAAACTGCGATATCATGTTTGTATACAGAGTGGGAAAGTGCTGCTTGTACAATAAGTAGTAAAAACATATACAAATTGCTCTTTTTTTTTTTTTAAAGAAAAGTAATGTAGAACAGAGTCAGTAATGGTTCTAATATGATGATAGCATGTTAACCTTGTTCTTTGAGTTGTGGCTAAAGTCATGAGTTTTGTACTTGCTAGGCATGTATTCTACCACAGCACTATCAACATGCCCCCAGACCTAGGTCTTGGATGGACAGTGACTCTGTGTGCCTTTAGTTAACACTAATCAACATGGGCTGGCGTTTTCAGAGCAGCTCTCTCATTACAGAAGATATCAGACTTACCAGTTAATCAGAAACTCTTAAGTGGTTTTATTTCTTTTCTTATCGTATATTTTCAGTGAATTAAAACTGAGAAAATTTGAGCTCAAAAAAAGAAAGGAACTTTTCAGGGTTTGATATAGTATATTTTGTTTTGTTTTACTAAGTTTACAGGTTGTGATCATAAACCAATGTCTTTCAAACTTGGAAATGTATGGATGTAAAACTATTAAAATGTTATAGAATAATGGGCTACAGAGATGGCGGAGCCATTTTAAGAACACAGGCTGTTCTTCTAGAGGACCTAGTTTCGATTTCCAACAGCCACATGGCTGTTCACAACTGCCTGTACCTCCAATTCCAATTAATCTGAATCTTTCTTTAGGTTTCCACAGGCATTGCATGTATATGGTACACAGACATAGTTACAGGCAAAACACCCATACACATAAAACTTAATACCATACAGAAAGTTAATATAATATTTTTTAAAAAGCTGTGTAGTATAAAGCCAGTAATCATTGTACTAGGAAAATAATGGCTAAGTTCTCCAAGATGAATGAACTTGGAACTTCTAGATTTAGAGCATAGGTTACTTAAAATATGAAAATGACATTATCTAGTATATTCAGATATCACTCTTCTGACAGTGCAGCTCTGATTACAGTGACCATAGTTTCCAGGATGGCCAGAAACTTGAGTAGCAGTTGACAACTGTATTATATTATGTGCAATTGCACTCTCACTTTGAAGTGCAATAGGTAATGAATGAGCAGCCTAAGGAAAAATGAAGGGTCCTAAAGAAATACTTCCTCGGCCCTAAGAAAAAAAGACACTGAAGAAAGATGTCCCTGACCCTTCAGGAAACTGTCTTCCACCTGAAGTTCTTCCTGGAAAACTTGATTTCCTTAAGGACTGAATGAGTTCCTGCCTAAAATGCTGTTTCATTCCATAGGAATATATTTCTGGGAGAGACCTTTTCTAGTTATATCAGTGTTCACAATGACAGCAATCAAGTTGTAAAAGATATATTGGTGAAGGTAAGCAACACTCTTATTTGCAAAGCATTTTACTTGGATAAAAAATGTTTTATTTCTATTGAGCCTTGGCAACCTCATTAAAATGCATGGTTAGTACTAGAATTTTTAAATGTCACTAACAAACATTGATGATTAACTAACAGACCCAAACTTTGGGAATTCACAGAAAGTTTCCTCCTCAAGGTTCCTGGTAGCTTAGATGAGAAAATGCCTGTTAGGCTAAATAATCGTCGTAGTGTTTGTGTGACTAGCATGACAGTGCTTGAGAGGCTTGGGAAACTTACCAAAAGTCACTCTAGTTGCAGGAAGTTAGGGCAGAGGAGAGGAGACAATAGAGTCTTAGAAGATGAGCAGGATCAGAGGAAGAGTACAGGGCAGAGGGAGACTCTGTCATGTCAGTGCATTCTGTTAGAGGAAAGCAAGCTCTCCTATGCCAGGTCTGGTGGGAAATGTTTACTGTGGTGTCTTGAAAGCCAGGCTAAGATTTTAGCAAAAAATAAAAAACTTTTTTCAAACAATAGGCTCTGGGCTTTCACTAGAAGTGGTCAGTTAGCTTGTGTTAGAAAAGGCTGGCAACACCACCATGTAGAATGCCTTATAGGAAGTGGACCAGTTGGAAGACTCTTGAAGAAGTTGAGAAATGATAAGCTAGAATTCGCAAGTCCCTGCACAACTTGAAGTGTTTTCAAAAGAGAAAAAGCTTAGATAAAGGAAATAAAAAATCTGCTATGTGGATGAGTGGGTAGAGAACTGTGGTTTATATATACAATAGAGTTCTGTTCATCCGTAAAGAGAAGAGATTTCTATCATTTGCAAGAGAGTGAATGGAACTAGAGATCATCATGTTAAAAGAGATGGGAAACTCTTAAAAAAAAGGGGGGGGGGGAGTGGTGGGCTGGAGAGATGGCTCAGTGGTTAAGAGCACTAACTGTTCTTCTGAAGGTCCTGAGTTCAAATCCCAGCAACCACATGGTGGCTCACAACCATCCATACAGAGATCTGATGCCCTCTTCTGGAGTGTCTGAAGACAGCTACAGTGTACTTACATATAATAATAAATAAATAAAATCTTAAAAAAAGAGAGAGATGGAAAACTGCATCACTCACTCCTCTGTAGAATTTAGACTTCAAAATTATATGGAGAGAGAGAGACAGAGAGAGAGAGAGAGAGAGAGAGAAAGAGAGAGAGAGAGAGAGAGAGCACCCACATATATATAATATGAAACTAGACAGGCCACTGAGGAGGGGGGAAAGGAGAGAAGGAAGCAAAAAGACAATAGGAAATGGAAAAATTACATATTTCATTTTCATCTCATACACTGAACATAGGTTTTAAATGATACATATGAGACATGAAAATGTGGGACTATTTGTAGACCAGTGTGAGGGGAAGAAGGAAAGGGGAGTTGATAGGAGAGCAGATATGAACAAAATCAGTGATACATGTGTATGAAAATATCATATACCTGTTACTTGTATCCTTACTTAATTTTAAAAAAATTTAAAAGTGTATGGAGAGAAGTTGATTCAAAGCTATCTTTCAACAGGGAATTTGGATTATTATTAGAGAATTTCTAAAAGAGAACTCTTAGCTGCAATGGGTTTAAAGATGATCTGTAGTTTTAAACTAGGATCTCACAAAATAAATATTTGAATATCAAACTTCAGAAGGTAGATGCAAATATGTGCATCAGATATGGTCAGGGTCTGGCCTTTCATCAGATTAAGACTTGGTGGAATACACAGCCTGTTCAATAAGACTTAAACTAAGAACGGATCTTGTTTTCTTCTGTTTTGAATCAAATGATTGAAAAGAAACAACATTCTATAATATGTAAAAAGCCTTTTGAAATTCAAACTTAAGTGTCTGTAAATTAAGTTTCTTGACAGAACCACACACACCTTTGTTGCTGTGTGGTTTGTGACTGACTACCAGCTACAATGTAAGTCCTGTAGTTGGAGTAGAGATTGTGACTTGAAAAAATCTAAAATATGTGTTACATGGCCACGTAAAGAGAGCATTTCCAGCCTCTATATTAGCACCTCTCTGGAAAGCAGAAACCCCACAGAGCCAGGGATTTTGGTCTGGTTTATTGTCTGATAGATTTTCAACTCCTAAAGCAGGCTCTGGCATGTAATAGGTATCAGGAATAAATAAATTTTCAGTATACCATTATTAATAATGTCAAAAAAAAAAAACAGAAAGAAGTACTCAGTCATATACAGGGTGGTTATGATAAGTGACAGATGAACTTAGCCAGTGATCTCATATTGTATATAGGTCAGAAAGGCAATGCAGCCGAGTGATGTCCACTCCCATGTCCAAGTAGTACAACGTTCTAAACCCCTGCTTCATCTTATATGAGCCGTGCTCACCCCAAGGGGGTTGTTACTTTTCCATGGCTGTTCTTCATCATGTATACACTTAGGTAATACTAGATCTGCAGAATTGTGAGAATTAAATGACCAATGGGCTACCAGCCAAGATTTGCACATGATAAGTTCCCAATAATTATGAGTTACTACTATTTTATAACTGAACATAACAAAAGAGATAGCATTAATAAATATGCCACTTAAAAAGAACCAACACTAACAAAATTAAGTTAGAATTAACTGCAAAATGGAAAAAAAAATTAGGGGCTAGAGAGCAGCCTCAATTGATGAAATGATTGCTACACTTTGGTGTGTTACTCCAGCCTGTATACCAAGTGACTTGGAAAGCTGCTAGCTTTGTGTGGGGCCTGGAACAGGAGAAGGCTCTTCTGTTGGGAAACCCTGCCAATTAAGGTCCAAGTCTACCATGTCCAAATAGCTCCCCTGAGCCCGGTGCAAGCAGGACATCCTCTAATCTACTCTTAGCTGGGGAGCCTCAACCTGAGAAATGTCATGTAATCCTTGACAAAATTACAGACTCAACGTCCTGGAACCCATCTTCAAGCAGATGAGGTATCCTAGCACCTTAAACCTCATCCAATCAAACTTCACCCTAAGAAGAACCCCTTTACACTTTCCAAGGTTTATACAGTCCTTGTTCGCCCCAAATAAAGTGTACAAGCTGTTTTGTTGAACATCATTTAAGAGAGCTGTTTCATTGAATGTCATCTAAAAGAGCTGTAACACTAAAATCTTTGGAGAACACACACACACAAACACACACACTCACTACCGGACCAGGATCCTGCTAACCCACCCATTCCAGACTTTAATTCATCCTTACTTGCCCACTAACCACTCCGTCCTTCCCACTTGGGGTGCCGCAGCACCTGGTCACACCAAGGGAAGAAGCAAAAGCAGAAGGCCAATCTTCAGCAGGTCCAGGCTGCTGTGCAGGCTGCTCTATCTACCGCTTGGACCTTATGATCTAGCAGACCCGATGGTACTTGAGGTGTCAGTGACAGGGAGGCTATTTGGAGCCTTTGGCAGGCCGCTATATATGAATCACAGAAAAGACCTTTGAGATTTTGGAACAAGGCCATCATCTGCAGACAACGATTCTCCCTTTGAAAGACAACTCTTCACCTGCTAGTGGGCCTTAGTGGAAACTGAACCACCAAGTTATCATGAGACCTGAGCTGCCCATCATGAGCTAGGTATTATCTGACCCACCAAGTCATAAAGTAGGACATGTACAACAGCAATCCATTATCAAATGGAAATGATATTTTTTGTGATTAGGCCTGAGCAGGTCCTGAAGGCACAAGCAAGTTACATGAAGAAGTTGTCCAAATACCTCTTATTTCTACTTTTACAATGCCATCTACTGCCAAGCATGCACCTATAGCCTCATGGGGTGTTCCCTATCATCAGCTAACTGAGGACGACACTAGGGGCTGGTTTCACTGATGGTTCTGAACGTTGTGGGGGCACCATCCAGAAGTGGACAGCTGTAGCATTGCAGCTCCTTTCTGGGACAACCCTGAAAGTCACCAGTGAAGGGAAATCTTACAGTGGGAAGAATTTCAGTCAGTACACATGGTCATAAATTTTGTTTGGAAAGAGAAATGGACAGATAGGCGATTGTTCACTGATTCAGGAGCTATTGTCAATGGATCAGCTGAAGGGTCAGGGACTTGGAAAGAGCCTGATTGCAAAGTTGCTGAGAAAGACGTCTGTGGAAGAAGTATGTGGGTAGATCTCTACAAATGGGCAAAGGATGTGAAGATACTTGTGTCCCATGTAAGTGCTTATCAGAAGGTGACTTCAACTGAGGAGGTGTTTAGTAAATCAAGTAGATAGGATGACCTGTTCTGTGGATAGTGAACATCTTTCCCTAGCTATCCCTGTCATTGTTCATGGGTCCATGAACAAAGTGGCCATGGTGGCATAGAAGGGAGTTACGCATGGGCTTGACAGCATGGACTTCCAGTCACCCAGGCTCGCCTGGCTACAGCAGCTGCTGAGTACTAGATCTGCCAACAGGTATACTGGCTGGCTTTGTGTGTGTCAATTTGACACAAGCTAGAGTCATCAGAGGGGAAGGAGCCTCAGTTGAGGAAGTGCTTCCCTGAGGTCCAGGCAGAACACTTAAATACATGAAATTAAAACTAAGTCTTAAGGAAAAACACCACAAAGGTGGGCACTTTGACTCTGGATTGCAGTTCCACTGCTGGAGAGGTGGGGCAGGAAGGCCAAAAGGTCAAAGTCAGACTTAGCTACACAAGAAGTCTGAGGCTAGCCTGAGCTATATGAGACTCTGTCTCAAAGGAGGAAAAAAAACCTCTTATGTTCATACTGATGACTCAGGCTCGTCTAGCATGAAGGGTAGCAGTGTAGACTTTCTTGTTTGTACCTTTTTCTCCAGGGATGGAAACTTGATTCTTTTGTTAGCCATAATCATTATGGACATATATATATATTTACATCAATACTTATATACATGCATGCATGCCTACTATACACATGCATATACATATGTACATACTTATCTAATCATGGCATATTCACAAAATAAATTTCAACATTGTTAGTGTATAGCCCTATGAAAAAGAATGCATGAGCTGTATGACTTGTTTTGTCTTTTGACATAAACGGTGGTCAAGATTCTGTTTTTCAAATTTATGGGGGGTTGTCTCTACTTTTCCTCCTACTGTGCCTGTAGTCTGCATTCTGGTACTGTTACGCTCATACAGTACTGTTTTATCGGTTTTGGATTTTCCCTTCTTTCTGGTTGGATTCACTGATCATTGGTATTGCAGTGTGTTTATGTGTAGTCTTGCTGTGGATCCGAGCATGAGAGGTGTTTGGTGCTCTTCCTTTATCCCAACTTCCTACTTTTTATTCCTCCCTTGATCTTTTTTTCAGTTTCTTCAATAACATACATTAATTATATATTGTAGTGGGCTTCCTTATGAAATTTTTATATGACACATATCATTACCCCTCATTAGCCCCTCTCCCTCCCCCTCCTCTTCCCAGATAACCAGCTAGCTCTCCCCGCTGTCCTCTGCACAGCGCCCAGCCATTCCCTGGAAATGTCTAACAGCCTCATAGATTCCTCTTACCTTTTTCTTTCAAGGCGGATCTCCAGACAAGTTCTCAGCGTTTAAACCTCTCAGCCTCCAATGCTGCTGTGGCTGAACTTAAACCCGATTGTTGTATTGATGATGTCATACACCATGAAGTAAAGGAAATTGGGACGCACATGTAAGAATTAAGTTTACTACTTCTCAAAAACTTTGCTCATTTATTAATTTAGTTTCCTTTTTCTTTTTTTGTCTTTTGTGTATTTTTTCATATTTATATATTTTAAATATATTATAATAAACACATAAAGTACAATGTATATTTAAGTATATTATATATTTATATATTTTAAATATTTCTTTATTTGGGTTTTTTTACCTATTCACTTTTCATCCCGCTTACTGCCCCCTCCCGGTCCTCTCCTCCCACAATCTTTCCCTCCACTTCTCTGGCCTAGTGGTGTACATCCTGGATATCCCCCTCCATCCTGGCACTTCTAGTCGCTGTTAGGCTAGGCCCTTCCTCTCCCAGTGAAGCCAAACAAGGCAGCCCAGCTAGAAGAACATATCCCACAGACAGGCAGCAGCTTTTGGGATAGCCTCTGCTCCAGTTTTTGGGACCCACATGAAGATCAAGTTGCTTATCTGCTACCTATGTGCAGGAGGCCTAGGTCCCAGCCTTATATATTCTTTGGTTGATGGTTCAGACTCTGAGAGCCCCAAGAGTCCAAGTTAGTTGATTCTGTTGTTCTTCCTGTGGAGTTCATATCCGCTTTGGGGCCCACAACCCTTCCTCCTGTTCTTCCATAAGAATTCCCAAGCTCTGTCCATTGTTTGGCTGTGGGTGCCTGCATCTGTCTGAGTCAGCTGCTGGGTGGAGCCTCTCAGAGGACAACATGCTCCTGTCTGCAAGAATAACAGAATGTCATTAATAGTGTCAGGGATTGGTGCTTGCCCGTGGGATGTCTCAAGTTGGAGCAGTTAATCCCCTCTGAAACTATGTGGGCTTCCGAAGCTCCCAGGGACCCCTAAAGTCAGTCTCAGAAGCTTACTGTCTCTTCAAAGTATTCCTCATTCCTCCTGTCTCTGCTTCCATCATCAACTGTGTTCTTCATTGTATCCATTAAAGCATGTAATGCAGAAACATTTTAAATACAAAGTTGTACCTAGTTATTTGATCAGACAATGTTCCACCAGCTCTATTGAAGGTATTTTTTATTGAATACTCTGAGGTTGATATGAACTTTGGATTAAAATCCCCTAGAGGTTAGTTCTCTGAGCTATCATTTGTTAATCACTTAGCACTTGAGAGATCCCCCACTAGCCTTTAGAAACTCTGATTTATCTATGCCTTTCAAAACTGTCTATAACATAATCCACCACCTATGTCAGTCATTCTTGCCTCTCTTCCTGTAGTACTGTGGATCTTCTTTAACTGCAAACTCATTCTGTGGTATGAAGTGTGTTTGCTTACAAAGAACTACCTGTGGCATTTTGTATAATTTTGTATATCTCAGAAATAGGATGATTTTCTCAAAGAAGCTTTCCTACATTTGTATATAGCTTGCAGGACCTGTGGGTTTCCTATCTTTTGTCCTTACAGTTATTATGGGGTTAACATATGAAGTCTATGTAGCCTATATATCCCAGTGAAATGCCAGAGAATAGTGGTTCACCTTCACTGAAGCTGAACTTCCTGGGTAGTAGTGTAGCCACCATTCTATAGGAAATGGATGAAACTACTTTAGAGTACCCAGGACTCAAGGCTAGTCTCAAAACCTATAGGTGCTATAGTGCTTCTCCTGCGAACACTTCCTGAGCAAGTATTGTGCAGGGTTTTGGCTTTGTTGCTGGTTTTTGGATTTGTGTGTGTGTGTGTGTGTGTGTGTGTGTGTGTGTGTGTGTGTGTGTTTGCACACACCCACACATAAAGGTTTGTTTTGTTGTTTGCATATACTTGGCTTGGTGTTTTGTTGAGATGTGACTATCACTGTTTGGTCACTTTTTTTTTTTTTTTTTTGGTTTTTCGAGACATGGTTTCTCTGAGTAGCCCTGGCTGTCCTGGAACTCACTCTGTAGACCAGGCTGGCCTCGAACTCAGAAATCCACCTGCCTCTGCCTCCCAAGTGCTGGGATTAAAGGCATGCACCACCACCGCCCAGCGCTCTTACACTTAACATACAACTAAGCTGTCCTGTAGCTGGTCATTCTCCAGCCTCCCCTTCCCCTACCAGTATTAGATGCATATGGCACCATACCCAGCTCTGGGATTGTTAGGTTCAACTCGTTTTCTAGCCCCTATTATCAATATAAGGCACCAGTATAAAGGAGAAATTAAATTACCCAATTTTACTAAGTTGTATAGAACTATTAAGAGATTAATGTATTTCTATGTCTTTTTATATGCATAGATATAACATTTACATATAAATATTTCTCAAGCTTTCATGCTTCTCAGTTCACTGTGAATATTTTTCTACATCAGTCAGTATCCTTAAATACATGCTTTTCTAAATAACTACCTCTTATGTATTTGGTCATTTGTGCTTTGTTTACAGAATATTTTCAGTTTTTTGCTACTATAAACAAAATAGAATCCTATATTGCCTGTGAATACTTGAAGTAGATGTTCTTTGGGAAACAACATCCTTAAGACTCTAAACCACAAGATTGTTTCTAAATTCCTTTCACCACCTGGCAATGTAAAAACACTTAAGTTTTCCTAACTCTTACCAACCTAAGGGATTCTTGCCAAACCTTGTAAGATTAAAAGTATTATCTCATTGTTTTAACATCTTTGACTATGTGTATAACTTACCGTTTCACAGCTAGTTTTATGATCTAGCTACAGGACTGTAACATGTCTGTGTATTCTTTTCATAAATAGTTATGTATTCCTTTCCTCACATTTTGAATGATACATTCCTACTTTGCTGATTGAGTTAGAAAAACCCTTTGTATATTAACAATTTAAGCATGTTAGTATGGTACTAGAAGTAATTTATACCAACTTTTTAATTGTTTTAGTGGGTTTTGTTGTCTTGAGACATAGTCTCATTGTATATTTGTGGCTGGCATAGAACTCAGGCTGACATAGAACTCACAGAGATCCACCTGCCTCAACCTCTGCCTACCAAGTGCTGCAATTAAGGTATGGGCCACCACACCCAGGTTTCCTAGAGGTTTTTATTAAAACTTGCACACCATTCCCCATTGAAACATGTTCTCTCTTCCTGGCATTTCCTTTAAGATGCATATTTTTCAAGTACGAATGAACTCTTCTCCCTCAATCATATGCTTATTCTGGAAAATATTTTCAGAATACAATCTACTTCCAAAGGAAGAAATTTGAAGTTCCAATTCTAAAAGGGATAGGTATCATTTTTTTTTAATGTGGGTGAGAGAGACTGTAATATAGTTAGTACATGGAGTATGTGCAGTAGCAATGGAGACCAGAAAGTATGCCTGTATCTTAGCATGCTGAGATTGACACGAATCCTTCCTTGCCCAGCAGTAGCAAGCTAGGAGCCATCTCCTCATGCCATGCCATTTCTTTCCATTCGTGTATATTTGTATCCATATACACTAAAACTTTTTTCCTACTTTAATCTCACTTAGCTACAATTTCACATTGTTGATTTTTTTTTTGTTTTTTTTTTTGTTGTTGTTGTTTTACATTTTTAAGTAGAATTGAAGTGTGTTAGATTTATTATTAAGACATCTCTCTGTTTCAGCTTGGTGTGTGCTGTGAGTTACACAACTCAGGGTGGAGAAAAAATGTATTTTAGAAAATTCTTCAAATTTCAGGTATTGAATATGGCAGAGATAAAGTTATTTTCAAGTGCCTTTTATTTTCTTAGAAGTGAAGTTATTCCTCTTTTTCTGGGAGAAACAAGTTTTAAATAGAACGAATAGCTCATGTCTTGGATTCATTTTATAAACTTAGTGTTCAAAAGTCAGACTAAGTTAAGTTCAAATGAATTACCACCAGTGTAATGCCTTTATAATAAAATAAAGCATTTTATTGAAAAATAAAATCTTGTTTTATTAATGAGACAACATAAATCTAAAAAGGGATAAAATGAATACAAAGCCTAAGTAAGATTATTAAGAATACCATTAATTATTGAAAGAATAGTTTAAATGAAAAAACACTGAATGTTTTGCATGAATATTTTATAAATACTACAAAATCTTAAACAATTAAAGTTAAAACATGGGTTTGAATCATTAAAGCCTGTGGTTTAAAACAAATAAAAATAGTCAGATCAGGATTTCCTGACTGATGTGCTTTGTTTGAACCAGGTTCTCAAACCACTGGATGTGAAAACCAAATTTTACAACGCAGAGGTAAGTATGAGGCAGGTAATAAGATTTCAGTTAGACATGGAAATCTTCACTGAGAGTCAGGTATTGACTGTCATGTTAAGCGATGCTAATATGACTGAAGTATTTATGATAATGAGCCTAAATTCCAGTAAGAAGTGGCTTTTGTTGAAAGTGTTCCTTATTCTGCTTGTTTTAACCTACATATGATCCAGTGTGTCCTGATTTCTGCTCTGGTGATTTTCTGGGACATTCACCCCTTTTTAACAACTGCCCTACAATCCACATAATGGCGGGGGTATTGCTTTCACACACTAGCAATCTGCTGAATACTTGCAGTGACTTCCTAGATGTTTCTAGATTCAGGCGGTGGACGAAGACTTAATGTCCATGAGAAAAGAAGGGCAGCGAATGCCCCCTGGAAATCCATGTACCAACAAGGGCTAAGGGCAGCCAGTGCTAGGAAGAAAAAAAAGCTTACTGGGAGAGCCTCAGAGGGCAAAACTGGAGAAAAATGGGGCCTGAAGAGTAGGGCGTGCTCTGCCCTTAGCCTAGAGAAAAGTCAAGTAGGATTGGCCCTCACATTTTATTGTTTTGGATTTTATCATTTGGATTTTCTCAAAAATTGTAAATTAACTCCAGGGCTGTAGAAAAATGGTCTCGGGTATATGGTGAGTTAAGGCCAGCCTGTGATGCACAGTCGGCTAGAGCTCATCCTGAGATACACAGTGAGACCATGCCTTGAAGAAAACAAGAGGAATCTTCATGAAAAGCCCTTCTAGCCCTCCTATAAATTAAGAATTACTCAAATGTTATATTCTTTCATGAAGAGTCTGTGATCAGAAATGTGCAGCCAGTGTCCTAGTGTTTCACTCAGGATAAAGCTTACATTATAGCCAGACTTAGTTAGCAGGCGCAGTGAATAACCTGCCCTGTAAATATGTGTTAAAGGAAAGGAAAAATGCCTGTAATTGACAAAGGCGATCTAGAACGGTACATAAAATAACAGTGGGCTAAGAAGTCAAAGCAGATAGACATTCATTGAGACAACTAAATAGAAACAAAGCATGGAAAAGTCACTATGATCTCAAAGGTTTTTCAGAATTACAAGTTAGATAAATACTCCTCAGCCAATAGTATGAATCAATCAGATTATGTATTTCAAGTAGTTGGTAACCACGTCATCGGGAATGGCTGACATGTAATACTCTATGATCCCTGGGCCATGTATTTGTCAGACATGGTTTGTTACCACTTCTAATCACACTATTGTGAAACTGGTTTCATGAGAGATTTTGCTAGAGTTTTCTAAGCTAGGAAAGTCTTACAGGGAGATACACAAATTAACAGATAGGAGTCAAACCTTTGATCACCCTGTCAAAGCCCTATGCCAGGTGGGAACTGAAGTAAATGGAAGCATATGACTTTCCCAGCCTCAGAAACCTACTGTGGTGGTGGGGACTGCGTAATATAGCCATAATATATGTTATTCCCTATATCCCAAACTGATATGTATTCATACTCTAGGAGCATAGCAGTGACAGATTACTCCCAGCTATACATTTGAAGGAAGTGTCATTTGGCATTGGACATAATAAATCTAATTTCAAATGTATACTTATATAATGCATACTAGGCAGAAATCTAATAACAGTAAGAAGAAAATGAACTGAATTGTCTAGAATGGTCTATCCCAGCATTTCCTTAAATATGGCCTATGGTAACTTTATGGTAACTAATCACCCAAGACCCTCCTCTACGATAGGATTCCAGCATTAGGGAAATTCAGGAGAAGCTTTATGATGTTCTATCTTAAGTGTGAGGTGGAGTGTGCTTGCACCTGAGGTATGGAGAATGGCAGTTCGGGTGCTGAGTGTGTCCCACAGAACAGCATCAGCGAGTGTGGAAAGCGGATCAGTGGGCACGCTCTGCCCTTCGCTGCCCTTCCTGTAGGTGGCCGTTGAAGTACTCAGCCTAGCCCTCCTCTCTGCCCGTTGTCACTTAACTGTAGCAGTGTCGCCTTTTAGAAAAGTAGTTTGTCATATTTCTGTATGTTGCTTCCTATTTACTTTCTTGTTTACTAATGCTGTCTTTAGTAAGTAAAAAAAATGCAGAAATGCATTTTATTTTAAAGTTATTCTTTTTCTTTAACATTTAACTCTGATTTTTCTAATTTTTTCTTTTTTATTTTTCCATTAGAGTGACCTCAGTTCTGTGGTAATTTCATTTTTTATTATAAATTTATATGCTTTTCTCACCCCTTTTTGACTCTGCCTAATTAATCTCTCTCTACAAAACATAGTGGAAAAACAGTTAGTTGTGAATACTCAATCTGTAACTTCCAAAACAGAATATACAATTTGAGCATACTTTTTCAATTGTTTGCCTGTGGGATTAAATTGTCACATTGATATGATTGCATTCTCATTTATAGTGTCTTGAGTGCTTCTTTTAGAAGATGCCTATAATCTCATTCTCTTTTATCTTTGGGATTTTTAATGTCTTGCTGTGAAATATCCAGTTCTCTTCCCTTCCTTACATAGAATATTCACTTGAAATTCATTTTGAGGTGCACAGTGGTTGTACATCTGTGCCTTTAACAAAAGCAAGCAAAAGAAAGCAAATTTCCCACACTGGCTGAATTCATATTTTCAACTTTCTATTTACAATAAGCAGTATTTGCTTATTATTTACATGTGTATAACAGCATCCGCAGCCTCAGCACTAAATTCTTGCCTTAATTTTCAGATGTTAAATGACTTCGTACTAACTGTTCAAACTAACTTGATTTTCCATTATGCTGCTTTCCTTTCATTTTTCCTAAGCTGTTCATCATGTTATACAGAGAATTGCATTTTAAAAATTGAAGTATGGGCCTTTGGTTATTGTAAGAGCAATGGATTTATGGGATATATTCAGTTCTCTCCCTAAGAAAGAGTAATAGAAAGATGTGTTTAGATGGCACGTTGTTTGAGCCAGCTGTGGTAGTGCACAGGTTTAATCAGCAGCAACTGGGAGACAGAGGCAGGCAGATCTGTGAGTCACCCTTGGCTGTGTAGTTACAGGACAGCCAGAACTAATAGAGATGCTGTCTCAAGTAAAATAAAATAAAATAGGAAAAAAAAAAGAAAAGAAAGGAAAAAGAGGAAAGAAAAGAAAGAATCTGTTTTAGGCACATTAAATTATAATTTCCCTATGTTTTACATGATTTGTCACTTTTCTTCAGCATTTTAAAAAAGCTCATAATTCCTCAATTTGAGAGCATAATTAATTTCAGATTTCTATAACTAAAACTTTTGGGGGAGAATAATTTCTGAATACCCTTGTTATAACATTTTTATTCTTTAGTCACCCAAAGGAGACCCAGAACCCAAGAGGTATAAGATTAAAGATGTTTAACAGAAATAGGCAGGGAATTCAATGTTTTTGTAAATTGAATATTTAAGTTACCCACTGACTGAGATGAATAACATCATTTTGAAATATGTCAAAGTCCACAGAATACCCTGTGACACGGTTAGAAGCTGAACTGTCATCAGGCTATTTACATACTCTTGTTTTAACCTAGAGATCCGTATAAAATGAACCCAGAAGTGCCCAAGACCATATAGAACTTACTTTAATTTTAAAAATTACACCCTAATAGGTATAACAAAGGATTATTCGTAGCTAGTAGTCTCTATCTAAATTGAAATAGTTGCATAATAATGACATTATTTCAGAATACTCACATGAAGACTTAAGATTGTCTTCCCTCAGCACTGTAAGAGTGTACCCATTACACTGAAGTTCTTGTTAACATTTTAGCATCTGATCAGATTTAGAATTTGCTGTTGTAACTAGTCAAACACATGCTTTTGGGGTCCATAAAATACATCAAGTTATCAATATATTGATATATCAAGTTATCCCACATCCATTGTTTGACAGGGCATCTGTTGACTAACACCTCACTTTGCTCCTGTTTATTATGTTAGGAGGAAGATTTCTTTTCTTGCATTAATTGTGATAATTTTGATTTGCAGGCATGAACTAATCACATTTGTGGTTAATACTTTTTATATAAGTAAGATATTTTTATTAAGGTTAATACTTTAAATATCGTGACATTTTGGTGGATTTTTTTTCCCATATCCTCAGACTGATGAAGTATTTCTTGAAGCCCAAATTCAGAATATTACAACCTCACCAATGTTTATGGAGAAAGTTTCATTAGAGCCATCAATAATGTACAATGTAACAGAATTAAATTCGGTGAACCAAGCTGGAGAATGGTGAGTACAAAATGTTTGCTATTATTTGGAAAGATGCAGGCTTTTCTAGTGTAATAGATTTATTTTAAAATAATTGATGGACGTAATGTTTTAGAGAGGTTTTAGATTAATCAAAACCTTCCTAAGAAAGCAGGAGTCCCACAAGCCCTCCTCCTCAGTCAGTTTCTCCTCTTGGGTTTTGTTTCCTTGTGTGCCTTTGTTTGTCTTAGAACCAGGCTCCCCTCATGTTGCCAGGCTAGGCTCAAGCTAGCTTCTGCCACAGCTTCCCAAGGAGCATTATACTCCATGCACCCAGCTCTCCTGTCTTGTGTTAATGTGGCACATTTTATGACCTTGGACCAATATTGATTCCTAATACAAGCAGAGTCCATAGTTGAAGTACTGTATGTGCACAATGTAAGATTGGACAAGTCCATAGCGGCACATGTCTGCCATTACTAAGAGTTCTCCTCACGCCTGCTTGTCCTCCCTCCACATAAAAATAAAGGACCGCCTTTCCTCAGCTTGGCTTGTACTTTTCAAAAGCACTTGTTCTCTCCTTGACTCCCAAGACAGGGTTCCTTTGTGAAGAAAGCTCTGTAGCCCAGGCTGGCCTGCCTGCCTCTGCCTCCTGAGTAGGGAATAAAGGCCTGTGCCCCACCGCCCAGCTGTGCTTGTTCTCTTACCTTTCATATTTCATCCAGACCAATCTGAAACTAATTGTTACCCTGCAAATGATAAAACCTAAACGGGCAGGATAGTGGAGAAGATCCTAGGGATTATCGTTTGGGTGAGTGTGAACTTGACAAAGAAATTATCTCCATATAAGAAGAAATCGACATCAGAGTAGATGGTTTGAATGGTTTTATGAAACGTATACATGTCTTTCTATTGCTATTTTCGAAGATAAGGGACAAGGAAATGTACTATTAATGTAGATGAGGAAGTAAAGCTGGGTAGTGTATCTGATTTTCTTAGTAATGACATACTCATAGGGTGGTTAGATCCTTTACCTTCACCGAGAAAACAAGTTTCCATTCTTCCTTCATTTTGAAAGCAATTCCTTAGGTTAGGACAGTGTATCTCGAGGGTAGTAGTGTAGATAAATGGATAGCACTTTCCAAGCATGTGCAGCACCCTGAGTTCTCTCCCTGTGTTTAAGCTGGTTCCCCTGCCCCTCCCTTTCTTCCTGTTTTGTGGAGAGAGTGCTGGGGACTGAGCCAGCGCCTCACACATGCTGGGCAAGTGCTCATCGCTCAGAAAACACAGCTTCTTTTTCACTTTCTATTTGAGACAGTCTTATTAAGTTGCCCAATCTCTTTGAACACACTGACTCACCAGGCAGACATTTCTTTTCATTTGGGTTGAAACATCTGACCACCCCTAGATATCTGGGTGCAAATCACCCATTTCCTATTCAAAAGAATTAACGGCATGAATAGTGTTGCCTTCAGAAAGATACTTAATATACTTTTCTGTCTGTTTCTACACTGGCCAGCGTGTCTACTTTTGGGTCCAGAGGATATTTGCAGCCAATGGATACACGCCAATACTTGTACTGCCTAAAGCCCAAGAAAGAATTTGCAGAAAAAGCCGGCATCATTAAGGGAGTGACAGTAATTGGGAAACTGGATATAGTGTGGAAAACAAATCTAGGTGAAAGGGGACGGTTACAGACCAGCCAGCTTCAAAGGATGGTGAGTCCAGAAAACACTGCGTGCAGTGTCGGTGTGAGAGGGGAGTTGAGTCTTACACCTCAGCACTAAAAAACAGAGGCCACAAGTCACTCAAGTCTAGAAAATACTAATAGTTGTGTTGATCCATAGGTAGAAAACTAGTGCTGAGATTAATGGAAAATGATCAGATGTTAGTTTCTCTTTATTATGTAAGTTTTTGTCTGTTTTGGTTTTTTTGTTGTTGTTGTTTTTAATTTCACCAAACAGGACTTAAGATAACTGTGTATGAGTTATTCTTATCTCTCCTAAGTCACGCTCACTGCTCATTTGGTGCTCATTACTTTGAGGTATTCTGGGAGATACCCTGAACTTCGTAGAATTACTGCACTTACCAACTCAGTCCACATTTCTGCTGTTTTTTTCTTAAAACGAGCTATCATGTGCAGCCCTGGCTGGTCTGGAACTGGACAACACTTTGAGATCAGATCTCCTAAATCCTAACTCATTTCTTGTCTAAAGGCAAGATTCATCTTAATTCTACTGAGTCCAGAGTAATTATATCAAAAACAGTGCAGGTCTGTAGTGTCCTTCTAGCTGAGGTCACAGCAAAAGAGATTAGAGTGAGTGACTAGGCCAGAGCAACAGCATGTCCTCAGAACGCCAGATGTGTCTGCGAGCAAAGGTGCAGATGTCTTCATTACCATTGAAAGGGTTTTTTTATTTTGTACTTTTACTGTTCTTTCTTTTTTTCACAGGCTCCAGGTTATGGAGATGTTAGGCTGTCTTTGGAGGCCATCCCAGATACTGTAAACCTAGAAGAACCTTTCCATATTACCTGTAAAATCACAAACTGCAGGTAATGCCAATGTGGTGGAGATGGGCATCCATTTGTACTTCCTTCACATTTCACAGTACTAAAGAATGAGCCAGCAGGGTCTTATGGGATGGCAGATTGAGAACAGTCAGATACATTTTTCTGACAAAGGAACATATCTTTAATATTAACAAGAAAAAACATGGTTGTAAACTTAAAACAAAAGGGACTTATAGGTTAGAAATTGATTCTGATTTTTTTTATCTTTTGCCAATTTTGTTTGGTAGAGTTGTCTAAGACAGTTTTGTTATATAGCTCAGGCTGGTCCTGCCCTTGCCATCTTCTTACCCTTCTGAGTGATGGGAATACAGGCTAAAGGTTTTTTTTTTTGTTTGTTTTGAGACGAGGTCTCCCTGTGTATCTGTGCTTGCCTGGAGCTACTATGTAGACCAGGCTGATGTCATTAATAGAGATCCAATAGCCCGTGTCTCCTGGAGTGATGGGATTAAAGGCATCCACCACCACACCCAGCTGTGAAGCAGTCTTGGCAGTCAACAGAAGAAGCAAAGGATATATGACTTAAAGGATATAAAGCCTAAAATCATATCCCAGCCAAGTCATGTTGCTAGTTCCTGTATTATTTGCAGCATACTGTTAGTTGGGCATTGCAGTAGTATTCGGTATGATGGACCGCAGCTCTTTCAGAATACTCCTGTAATCACTTCAATCTCATATTCAGCCCAGCCCTTAGTTTTAAGGAAATAGGAAATTGCCTTCAAATACAGAAATGCCTGATTCTCTATGAAGCTACACACTTAAGCTACAATTACTGCTACAGTTGGTTTCTGAGCCAGTGTCTCTAACCCAGGCTGGCACTGCGCTTCTCTAAAGCTGAGAAGGACCTTGAACTTCCTATCCCACTTCCCAGGTGCTAGGTAGGATTACAGGTCTGCACGACCGACCATGCTGTTCATGAAGCCTTGGGATCAAAGCCAGGGCCTTGTGGATGCTAGGGAAATGCTAGCAACTGAGCTGCATTCCTAGCCCCTCAGACTTTTTCATAGAAAATTTGAGTTTAGTTTTGTGGTAGCATCCATCTCTGACTGGCCTGGGAATTATTCAGAAGAGGCAGATCTCACAGCTATTACATACCATGCTCAGAAATCATAAAATCCCTGTGAACATCCAGGCAAAGATATGCAAATCCAAGGGATTGAAGTTGTGAGGGTTTTGAGTGTTTCAAATAAGCTCATTGAGTAACAAATTACTGGGAGTTTTTTTAATTAATTTTTTGATGTTTCATTTTAATGTAATGATTCAACTATGTTTTCTAACTTAATAGTTTCAATTTCCTCATGTGTTAAAATCTGACCCACTCTATGCACATGTGCATACAGACACTCAACATGCAATAGAAAACATTACAGCAGCAGAGAAGGGAGAGTGGGGGTGTGGCACAGTTGGTGAGTGTCTTCCTAAGGTGTGCAATGCCCTGACTTTGCTTTCTAGCCAGTACTTGTAATACCAGCACTTGAGAAACAGAGGGAAGAAAGCAAAAAAGTTCAAGACCATCTTCATCTACCAAGAGAGTCTGAGGGCAGTCCAGAGTACAAGAGACTCAGAGTTAGGAGTGAGCTGGCTCAGTGGGTTACAGCACTTGCTGCTAAGCATGAAGGCCTGAGTTGAGTCCCAGAACCCATCTGCTAGAGTGACTGAAGAATGATAGAAGACCAGGTCTTACTGGTTGTCCACTGATCTCCATGCACAGCGCGGCACATGCACACCTACACATAGCACACACACAAAACAAATAGATATGAAAAAAATACATAATACATTTTTATATAATTGACTGAGAAATTCATGTTGTGCATCTAAAATGGTCTCTAACACAAAGAGCATTTCTAATTGTTAGGGAGATAGAAATATGAAAAAGCAAATATAATTTCAATATGTAAGTTAAATCTTAAGTAAATATTGAAATAGAAGCTAAATCCTAAGGCACACAGCAGCTGAGGAACTGAAAGTAATGGAGAGACTAGAAATCCATTCTGAGCATGTCAGCTCAGTGGCATAAAAACTCTAAAAATTAACATGTAAGCTGATCTAGTGATGCTCATCAAGTATTGTCAGGGAACTCAGTGAGCCAGCGTGAATGTCTTTACTTAGGATCCCTGTCAGTCATCTCCTAAGTTAGCCGAACGCTGAAAGAACAGAGTTTTTTCATGAGAAGTTCTAAGCAGATACCAGCTGTCCTTTCCTGTGGAGTTCTCAGTAGAATGAGTAGCAGACATAGCAGTAAGATGAGATTCCAACTTCTCAGTCTAGAGAAAGGGCAAGGCCAGCAACTGCAAGAGCAGGGAGCCCGTGATCACTAACTGGAAAACCACCTCAGCAGCTGGTGGGTGTGTGGCTGCTGGAACCCTGGAAGATGCCACCCCTTCATTTACCTTCTCGTGTTTTGGGTTGTTTTGCTTTCTGAGACAGTACCTCTTTATAGCCCAGGCTGGCCTCACACTCTGGTCCATTAACTCCCAAGTGGTTCCTCACACCTTCATTCTATCTTAGGCTGAGTAATGACATTACTCATTTTTCCATTCTTTTTCTGGTTCTTATTCTCCTGGACACCCAGAAAGTAAACTTACTGGAAAACCAGAAGGAATGTGATGGCATCTGCTTAGGAAATAAACAGATTTATCCTGGTTTCTGATTGCTTCAGCAGTGAGAGGACGATGGACCTAGTGCTGGAGATGTGCAACACCAACTCTATCCACTGGTGTGGGATCTCAGGACGACAGCTGGGGAAGCTGCACCCCAGCTCCTCGCTCTGCCTGGCCCTGACTCTCCTGTCCTCAGTACAGGGGCTCCAGGTTCGTCCTCTTCAGTAATTTCAACAGGCTGGGTTAAGTCATCATTCCTGATAGCTCTATTTTCCATGGTAATTATCAATAAGTGAACACTGGGGTGCATCTCATATTCTCTCTCTCTCTCTCTAGAGTGTCTCTGGCTTAAGACTCACTGACACATTTTTAAAGAGAACATATGAGTATGATGACATTGCACAAGTCTGCGTGGTCTCGGCAGCCGTGGAGGTGGAAGCCTAAAGAAAATTCCTAGTGTCAAACTTCTTGTTTAATCACAGAAATGCTCTCCGTATTTTATCAGCTTTGTGCAATGATCAGTAGCAAAAATAAGCATATGTTATTTAAATTTGTTTCCTGTAAAACAGTTAAATATTAAATGTTTGTTGTAAAAACACTAGTGTTTTTTTTAAATTGGATATTTTCTTTATTTACATTTCAAATGTTATCCCCTTTCCTGGTTTCCCTGCCTCCTGGAAACAAAAAAACACTAGTTTTATCTTGTAAATTATATTCTAAAAGAACAAAACATTTCTGTATTTTCTATACATATTTTATGTCCTTTAAGATAACTGTCAATTTTTGTTTGTTTGTTTGTTTGAGACAGGGTTTCTCTGTGTAGCCCTGGCTGTCCTGGAACTCACTCTGTAGACCAGGCTGGCCTCGACTCAGAAATTTCCCTGCCTCTGCCTCCCAAGTGCTGTGATTAAAGGCGTGTGCCACCACCACCCCCGCCCCCAGCAACTGTCATTTTCTTTTTTTCAACAAGCTCATCTTTGAGGCTTTTTGTCTAGCAAGTATATAAAAAGCAGTCAGCAAACCTTGTTGTAAAGGGCTGGGTATAGGGCTGGGTATCAGATGTCTTCCGCTCTGTGGACAATGAACTCTGCCGTCTGAGTAGACTAGCAGGTGTATCCATGGTTGATGGCACCTGCTTGCTAAGGCCCCTGGGCTACATCCTAACTCTGTCTGCAAGACACCATTTGTCTTAGGATTATCCAATTTTGATAATATTTAATATAGAAATTTAGTTGAACTAATCATAGTCAGCTGCGGTCTCTTACCTAGGTGCTTAGTCAATAAAAGAGAGACCTGTTTGAAACAATTCAGGTCTCCTTCCTGCAACCTGATTATTTCATAACTCAAAAAGGATAAACCTTTTTAGTTGTTTTCAAAATCAATGTCTGGGTGCATGTCTGTCTTAGTGGACACATACCAACACACATTAACAGATACTCAAGAGCAGGCCAGGATTGATTAACTCAATTAACTTTCAACAATGTTAGTAATTATTTAGCTTTAACCTAAAGAGTGTTTTCCCCACTGAAGAATAAAGAGCTTATTTTCATAAAATACATTTAAATGATTCCAACTTCATATCTGACTTTTAAATCTCTACCATGTACTAATATAAAAGGTTTATTTGTCCATTTAATCACAGCCATTTGGGGGCTGGAGAGATGGCTCAGAGGGTAAGAGCACTGACTGCTCTTCCAGAGGTCCTGAATTCAATTCCCAGCAATCACATGGTAGTTCACAACCATCTGTAGTGGGCATCCTATGACCTCTTCTGGTGTGCCTGAAGACAGTGACAGTGTACCCACATATATGAAATAAATACATTAAATAAATAAGTAAATTACTCTTTACAATGGAAGACTGCATTAAATCAAAGACAAAACTTGTTTTCTTAAATGCATAATTATTTATTGCCATGACAAATTGTTTGGTCCAAAATGAAAGGTATATTCAGAAGACTTGCCCCACATATTAGTTATGATTGATGAATGTCTGTGCAAAACACAATACAAGCAGTGAGAACTGAGGTCCGTTCCTTTAGGATGACAGACTGGTCAAGTATTTATCAGCATCTTCTTGTGACTGAACCACTGTTCCATTCAGTCAGAATGTACAACTTACTCTGCTCTGTTCTTTGAGTTACACAGTCCCTTCTGTGTATAAACAACATAGCTGTGTACTACTCATACTTTAAATAAAGGATAGGTAATGCCATCTTTGAAAGGATCTGAGTCAACTATTATAAAAAAACTAGATTGACAATTTGATACAGTAAATGAAAATTCCATTTCCATAAGAAGGACACGTTGGATTTTGCATAGCACGGTAACAGCTTCAGCTACTCCAGTGAAATGGATTCATGGAAGTCAGGCCTTCCTAATTACAGTGTATGGAAGTATTCAGGGCCCTGTTTCTCTTAGCAAGTGTATTTCCTAGACAAGGGGAAGAATACCAGGGAAATGGGAAGCAACATCTGGCTGTCTATTCCTTCCCAAAGGAACAGAACTAGAAATATGAAGTGGAAGATCCACTCGTTGCTGTATTTCACATAAGAAAAACTGCCTTCAGCAAGGGGCGTTAGCATGTGAAACTGTTCCAAAGCTGTTAATTCTCACCAGAGTATTACTGCTCAAATGAGTTGGGGACTGTTTCTTCCTCGTCTGTTTTCCAAAAAAGTTATAAAGAAGGGATAGCATTCTCTCCTAAGACCACTGAAATAATCTGAGCCTTATTTTTTTTTTCCTGGAAGGTACTGAAATTTTTTTAACAGAGACAGACCTATTCAGCTTATCTTCTTCACAAAGATTTGTTTCCCAAAGTTGTTAAATAGAAAGATCCAGAGCAAGTCATGAGGTCTTCTAATCATCCGTTTTGTTGTTGTTTGGGTTGTTTTGTTTTCTACTGGGGTGTTTTGGGTTTTGTTTTTTGTTTTTGAGACAGGGTTCATGTAGCCCAGGCTAGCATCATACTCACTGTGTAGCCAAGAGTGATGCTGAATTCCTGGCCCTGACTCTTCCTCCCGCATGCTGGGGCTCCAGGTGCACACCACCATTCCTAGGGAAGGGGCAAGCAGGGCTCCACACATACATGCTGGGCAAGCACTACCGACTGATCTGTGTTCCTAGTGCCTCTGGTTGTCCTTTAACAGCACAGCTCCAGGATCTGTTCCGTGGTGCATCTACTCTTTGTTCCTACTTGTTTCCTTTCTAATGCAGTGATGGGATGGGAACCCTGGTTTCATACTAGACGGCACTCCATCACTTTCATCTCTCCTGTTGTTAATTTGTGTTTTCTGTTTCCTAGTTGATACACCAAGGATTCACCAATTTTATTGAACTAAAAGCATGTTCTAGGATTATCAACATTGGATTACTGGTTTTTACTTAAGTGTCAGTTTTTTCATTTTCTTTGATCATAGTTTGAACTTTAATGCAACCAATGAGTGCTTCTCTCTGCAAAGAACACACTAGATGCTGAATGGAACAGCTTACACAACACAGTTGGACATCAGAGGCCCTCCTATTTAAGCCCTGCTCTCTACCAGAACTGTGTTTCTCATTTGTCCCCGGGAGCCTGAACCCAGGTGCTAGCTGACTATTTGAGGACAGACCTCTGACCTCTGTTATTCTAAAGTTGAGTCCTAACTGCACAGTGTACTGTTTAAAATGGTAATTTAAGCCAAGCATGATGATATGACCCTAAACCTGAATTTGTAATTAATTCCCCTCACTTGATGTTTATAGTGAAATTACAGAACCACTGTCTCAGAAAAAGGCAAAAAAAGAAAAGGTTAGTTTTGAAACCTCAAGATACTAAACACACAGCTTTGAGAACAGTATGGAAGGCCTCACCCCCCCCCCCCATTAATTTTAAATTGCTTCCTTTTTCACCTTTCCCTCAGCACTTGTAATTACACACCAGCCCCGTTCAACCAAGTTTTTGGTTAATAAGCCAATTCCGTTTGAAATGAGCTTTCTCATCCATCGGTGCACCAAGTGCCCCCATTAATAGCTCATGTCATTTCTTCCTACTAACCACGTTCCAGATGCATAGTGTGGCATCCAATTTAAAATAAGATATTTGAAGTCTCCTGTAATGTTTAAATTGCAATAAATTAAAGCGTAAGAACTGACATGCCAAGCCAAACTGCACCAAAGGATTACACAAATGAGCAATGTTAGAGATAGATGCTTCTGTTAGCCATCAAATAATGGTAAAGTAAAAATAATCATCATCATCATCGTCTTTGATAGGCACATAATTAAATTCCACTTAGGAAACCCATAACCTGGGACACGTCAGTGGCTTCTTTAAATGTAACTAGATACTGCCCTAGGTAAGCTTACCTGCAGTGAAATTGTGACAGTTAAGCTGTGATAATTAAATGGAGCAGTTGTGTCACTGACCTGACCAGCATCATTAAGGATTTCTAAGTATGTTTTGTTATGTACTTAACTGGCCATGCGAATGCTATCAACACGAAGCTACAGACAAGGTTAGTTAAAAATCTATGAAGAAAACCTGAGCGTATTACCTTTGCTTTCTGTACATTCACAGTATCTTCAAAGCGTCACTTGCGATAGACACGTGTCACTGATGGTAGCACATGCCAACGCTTCTCTCCTGACGTGCTGCCAAGCACATTTCTTCTAAACTGGCATCGCCCCTCTTGAGACCACTGCCTAGGGAAACCTGCAGCTAAAGAACTTTCCAATAAATAGCCCTACTATTCAATAAATATACTCTGTACTAAGTCTAATATACAAATACGATGATAAAAGTTTTAAAATGGGTAGACCCTTGTTCCAAGGCTGTATTTGCCCTTAACAAGGCCACTGATCATTGCTTTCCAAAGGAGTCAAGATTATGTTCAATTCTGTTTGTGGTAAACTATTATCTAAACAGATGTATTCTCTCAGGTTTACACAGGAGACTTTCCTCCTTATTTTCAGACATGTGTAGGGTGGTTTTTGTTACTTTGTTTCTGGCTATTATCTACAAGTGTACAGGTCAGAATGTTTGTACTGGGCGAGGGTCCTGGGCAAATCAGGAGTGTTCTTCCGTACTGCTGCTGAAGGTTCTGCTCCGGATGTGATTTCTCAGCTGCTCAATGAGTTCCGGATTCTGTTGTTGTATCTGCTGTGCAAACTGCTGCCCCCTGCAGGACAAAAGCAGAATAAACTGGGGACTTTCCAGTCACAGAATACTCTTGCAAAATGAACTGGAGATGCTATAGGCCTTTCAAAGAGAATTTTTCCTATGAACACAAGTTTTAGAGCCATAATATTACCACTGTTCTGCATAGCATTATTACAGGACAGAGAGTTCACAGGGGGTGTATGTACGGTGTATGTCTGTATACATTTCATGTGTGTAGTGGTACACATGAGGACAAGTACACATGTGGAGGTCAAAGGACAACTGTTAGGATTGTTCCTTGGGTGCAGTTCATTTTTGTTTGTTTTAAGACAGGGTTTATTTACTGGCTAGAAAGCTTTGATATAGGCTAGGCTGGCTCACAGGCTTGTAAGCCCCAGGGATCCTCTGTCCCTAGTTTCCCAGCTCTGGAATTACAAGATGTGTCATCACTGCCAGGTTTTCTGTTTTTGGTTTTCAATTTTGTCAGGGGATAGAACTCATGTCGCCCTGGTAGCAAGGCAAGCTCTGCCAACTGACTCATCTCTCCAGCCCAGCCAGAGTTTTTTCTCAGGAAACAGAACATCCTTTGCTTGTCAGCCTCTTGTTGAAGATGAGAAGGAAAACAAAACCCTGAAGATAAACGTTGCCTGCATTGGATGCGATCTACCTGTTCACTGTTTAATCAAAGAGCACTAAAGCATGCTCCTTACAGTATGCCTGAAACACAATGCACCAATCTTCCTAGTTTCTCAGGATAGAACAGAACAACTCCTGGGCTGGGATCCTTAGAGAGGTCAATGAAAAAAGGATTTTTGTTTGTTTGTTTGTTTGTTTGTTTTTCAAGACAGAGTTTTTCTGTGGAGCCATGACTGTCCTGGAACTCACTCTGTAGACCAGGCTGGCCTCAAAAAAGTGAATATTCTATAAGACGAAGTTTTAACATAGGCCTGTGTGTAAGGTTCAATGACAGGACTTCTTTTAAAGGTTCACACACATGCGTGTGTGTGTCTGTGCGTGTGTGTGTGTGTGTGTGTGTGTGACTCTGTGTGTGTGTCTGTTTATATGCACGGTGTGTAAGTGCACAAGCCTAGGCCTGAAGGAATGCCAGGGATCCTCTTCTGTCACTCCCTGTCTTTCCCCAAACCTGAACTTGCATTTTCTTAAGTAGACTGAATGCCAGCAAGTAATCCCCTGGTATCCACCCCTTTGGAGCTATGGCTACAGGTGTGTATGGGATGTTCAGGTTCTTACATTGGTGTTAAGATTATTATTCTCATTATTGTGCAATTAGTGCTCTTAATCTCTGATCTCTCTAGCCCAACAGAACACTTTCCTAGCATGCCTACAGCTCTAGCTTCAGTCCCAACACCTCATTAAACACAGTCATACACAACTTTGAAACAGGATGGTAGAGTATATCTATACTTCCAGCACTAAGGAAGAAGAGGCTAGAAGATCAAGAGTTCAAGACCACCCCCAGCTATGTAGTAAAATAAAGATCAGTGTGGTCTTTATAAAACCCTGCCTCATAGAGGGGTCTGATTGTTCAAGCAGCATGTGTATGGTAGAGGATTGCAAAATCGATCATCAATAGGAGGAGAGGACCTCGGCCCTGTGAAGGTTCTGTGCCCCAGTGTAGGGGAATGCCAGGGCCAGAAAGTGGGAAAGGGCGGGGTGGCAGGCATGGGGAGGGGGGAGGCAACAGGGGTTTGTTTTTGTTTGTTTTTTTTTTGTTTGTTTTTTGGAGGGGAAACTGGGAATGGAGAAATTTGCATATAAATAAAGAAAAAAAATAATATAAAAAAAAAAAAAAACCCTGCCTCAGAAAATAAAGAGTTTAGACAGTCTGTAGAAGCCACCATTGAGGTTCCTTGGGTCTGTTTACTTTTCTCAGTCCTGATGAAACTCCTTTTGTTTCTGTCTCTTTCATTTGGATGCTGGTCAGAAATTATGGAGAATTTTTCTGTTACTCTGGACTTCCCTAGCATTTCTCTAAAACTGGACTCCCCAGCATTTGCCATGTGGCTGACCTCCATGCTGGCTTAACTCAAACAGCAATGGGGTTTTTTTTGAGGGGGGGGGAGTCATTTGTTTGGATTTTTGCTCTAATTTTTCCTTCTCTTTTCCATTCTTCTCTGGGCAGCAGTTGAGATTTATAGCTTGCTTGTCTTGGGGCTTTTTTCCTTTAAACTCTAGTAATAAGTTTATCACAAATTCTTCAGTTTGTGACCTCAACTACATGTATTAAGCATGATAATCATGCCGCTTAAGGACTGCTCTAAAAATTCAACATCCTAGGTGGTGATTGGCTTTGAGAACA
Source organism: Mastomys coucha (assembly GCF_008632895.1). Taxonomy (NCBI): domain Eukaryota; kingdom Metazoa; phylum Chordata; class Mammalia; order Rodentia; family Muridae; genus Mastomys; species Mastomys coucha. The sequence goes on along the minus strand of NW_022196914.1, from coordinate 64,506,121 downwards.
AATTAGAAATTGGAACTGTGGCTTCCTATAAACATGTCAGAGGCAGTATCAGACACATATTCAAGATGCAATGTCTTGGGCAATTCTGACAGATAGTAATGTGCTTATGTGTGTGGAGTCAGCTTCTAAGTGCCCCGGAAGCTTGACTGTGTTTCCTAAGTATTCCGAACATCAATAATGTAACACGCAATGTGACCTTAAAACTTATTTTATGCTGGGCAGTGATGGCAAATGCCTTTAATCCCAGCACTTGGGAGACAGAGGCAAGTGGATTTCTGAGTTCGAGGCCAGCCTGGTCTACAGAGTGAGTTCCAGGACAGCCAGGGCTACACAGAGAAACCCTGTCTCTAAAAGCCAAAACCAAAACCAAACCAAAACAAAACAAAACCAAAACAAAAAACCTCATTTTACTTCTTTTGTGGTACTAGGGATTAAATCCAATGAGGGCTCTAGCAATAAAGCACAGGTGTTTTTAAGCCAAGTGTGTGGCCATGTTTGTAATCCCAGAACACTCAGGAAGATCACCTTCAATTGGAAGGCAACATGGGGTACACAGCAAGACTACGTTTCAAAAAACTGATTTTAAAATATGGATCTGCACCTAGTTAATAGATATTTTCAGTAGACATATGACTACCACTTAAATCCCAGAGTAGTTATTAAAGCTTACAAAATTTAAAAAAATAAACTCATTGAATGATTAATTGCTTTACATATGAGATTATGGCTGAGTGGGCATCAATCCTTAGGGACCCTCTGTAAGTGTACAGCAGGGCATCAGTCCTCAGTGACCTTCTGTTAAGTGTAGATGACAGTACTGACATCCCACATGACCCTAAATCCATACTAAAAACAACAAAAATTTAGCTGGACCTCAAAAGACTAAGCTCTTCAGTGGATGTCCTGAGCTCCTGGGACGATAAGACGTGTTTCTCAGCAACTCCAGCAACTTCCTTGTTTTTGTTTTATTTGCTTGCTGGCTTGCTTGCTTGCTTGCTTACTTGCTTGCTTGTTGCAATGGGGTATCATTATGCAGACCTAGCTAGTCTAGAACTCACAGAAGATCCACCTGCTCCTGCTTCCCAAGTGTTGGAATTAAAGGTGTGCATCACCACACCAGGGTTCGCCTACTTTTACTACTAATGACTCCTTTTAAAGATATGCTGGAATGTGAAAATTCTATAGAGATGAAAAAAAGTCTATGAGCATGCATGATTTTCCCCAAAAGAGGAACACAGTCCAGGTCTTCTGCATCCCTACCCTTCACTTTGAAATGCAACTCCAATTTACCAACTTCTTAGAAATGTCGTATGTTTGATTAGGCAAGTCATTTTAACAGGAAACAATTAAAATGAAAGCGGGTGGTGGGGGCTTAGAAACAAACTATTAGGTATCCAGTGCATGCTTGTTGTTTCTGTTAAGTAATTTTGTGCTGGTTAGCTTTTTGTCAATTTGCCACAGTCCTAAGCATATCAAGAAAGAGAGTATCAACTGAGGAATTGCCTTCATCAGATTGGCCTGCAGATAAGTGTGGAATATTTTTCTGATTAGTGATTAATGTGTGATGCTCCAGCACACTGGACGGGGTACCACCCTTGGATGGAGTCCTCGGGTGTACAAGAAAGCAAGCTGAGAGGATCACAGAGAACAAGCCAGCAAGCAGCACTCCTCCATGGTCTCTGCTTTCTTTCCTGCCTCCAGGTTCCTGCCTTGAGTTCTTGCTCTGATTTCCCTTCATGTGTAAATCAAGCTTGTTTTTTTGTAAAGATGTATTTATTATTATATCTAAGTACACTGTAGCTGTCTTCACATGCACAAAGAGGGCATCAGATCTCATTCAGAGATGGTTGTGAGCCATCAGTGATCTTAACCACTGAGCCATCTTTCCAACTGCTGAGCCATTTTTCCAGCCTCTCTGACTTCCCTTCCTGATGGGCTATAATCTCTGAGCTGAAATAAAGCTTTCCCTCCCCCAAGCTGCTTTTGGTCACCTTGTCTTACCAGTTCAATAGATCACAAAGCAGGGCCAACACTCACGCTTGGATAAGGCTAGACAGGTCTGTTAGGCCTCCAACTCCAGCAGCAGGTCCTCCAATGGCATTTGTCATCATCCCTGACATTCTAGGGTAACAAGAAACATAACATGGAGATTAGCGTATATTCCTCATGGGAAGGAAAAGTCAGTGAAATACATCATCAATATCTTCAATGGGATAGAACAAATGTCTAAGTTGATCTTAAGTTCCAAGTGACTAGGATTCAATGCATTTCTATCAATTATGAGATGATATGATTTAATTAGGAGCCTGGCAATGAGAAGGGAAAAGACATAAGGAGCCCTTCATACTTACAGCTGCTGAACTTGAGGGTTCTGCATTAAACTCGCAGCCTATAATTGAAAAATAGTATTTCCCATTAAAATGACAGTAATGCATAGGGATGTTACTAAGATGTTGTAAGGGTGGAGGAATGAAACCTAACGGTGCACATCCCAAACCAGTTGGAATTTTAGTGTGATATACAAAGGAAATGGGATGGTACAAAAGAGAAGGTACTAGAAACTGTAATCAGTGGGGGAAATGAGATTACATACAATTAAATTAGATACACTGATTACTGGAGGGCGTTTGGACTACTTATCAGATCAGTAGGCCAAAAAGGAAAAAGAGAAACTTTAAAACTATAAAGATATAAAACTTAAGAAACACTGCCAAAGAGATGTTTGTGACTGACTGTGCTATGGAGACCAGACCAGCCCTTTCTAGAAGGCAGGAGATGAAGGAAGGCCCCCATGCTTCCTTCACAGAGTAACAGTGGCAGGTTGATAGATCTCAACTCCATGTTAAAGCATGACCAACCCGGTCCTTTTGTTATTTATGTTCTTTATAACCTTCATCAGTTTCTATTTTCATTTTTTTTTTTTTGGCAGTCCTGAGGGTTGAACCTAGGGCTCCTTGAACATATGTTCTAACACTGAAGTACAGTCTCAACCCTCACTTTGTTCAGGTGTTTATGTATTTATTTATTATAGCAGTGCCGGGAAATCAAATCAAGTTGTCAAGAATGCTATCCAAGTACTCTGACATTGAGGCTGACCCACAAGCCCACCCTGGCCCCTCTTTAAGAGCCAAAGATATGCTTTTAACCCCCCTCTTTTACAGCTCCTACATGGTTTGCTCATGCCTTATTTTGGCATATAGCAGCTTACAGACTAAATTTCATCTGAAACTACATTCCATTTTCATATTACAGTATTATAACCTGAGGCCTAGAAATGAGCAAGCCACATTTTTTAAAACATTAGAGACTTACAAAGGAGTATGTATTTGCCAGTGAATAGGTAAAAAAGCCAACCAAACTGATAAAAGACTGTGTCTTCTGGTTGAACTAAGGATTTAATGATTGTAAAACACATTTACTTGAACAAAGATGAACAGGAACTGATTCCTGCACTGCCAGGAGCACAACGTATGGTAGAATGTATGTGATTTTTTTTTTTTTTTTGAGACAGGGTCTCACCATGTAGCTAAGGCTGGCCTCAAATTCCTATGTAGTCAAGGCTGGCCTCAGCCTTTATGTGCAGGGATTGTAGACATGCACCTCCATGCCAGGCAGCAAAATGTTTACATACAAAGTATGTAGTCAGTAACTCAAGGGGTACTGTAGACGCCCACCAGATACTGGACTGCATCCTGGTGGTTTGAGGAGTAGTAGGCAGGACTAGAGATGTTGCTGAGTTGCGCAGGATGCATCAAGTCCTGAGTTCAGTCTCCAGCACTGCATAAAGTGGCTGGAGTAGGGCATGCCTGCAATCCCAGCACTTAGGAGGCCCAAAGAGCAAAACCTCAAAGTCACCTTCAGCTATATACTGAGTCTGAGGCTAGCTGAGGCAAGTTTGAACCTGGGTGTTGGGCTGTGAAAAGCAGTCTGTGTTCCAGGTTGAGCGAGGCTTACTTCCGGAGATCCAGTAGAGAATTCTACAAGGGACAGAACAGTAAAGCCATGCTTCCCAGACATGGCTGACTCCATGAGTCCTCCAACTCCATTATCCATTATCCTGTGGCTAGACAATGCCCCCAAGCTCCCCGTATTCTGGCTGGACTCCACCCCCAGTCAACTGACCACAGACAGGTATGCCCTGACCCACAGACAGATAGCCCAGCTCACCATATAAGGGACGATTTGCCCCCTCCCCCTTCTCTCTTTTCTCTCCCTTCTCTCTTAACCTCTTACTCTTGTCTTAACCCTCTCTTCTCCCTCAATCCACGTAGCCATGGCCGGCCTCTACTTCTCTACCTTCTCTCCCTCTCTATCTCTTTTCTACAATAAAACACCTAAGACCATGAATTGCCTTTTTTTTTTTTAAGATTTACTTATTATTATATATAAGTACACTGTAGCTGTCTTCAGACACACCAGAAGAGGGCATGAGATCTCATTGCGGATGGTTGTGAGCCACCATGTGGTTGCTGGGATTTGAACTCAGGACCTTTGGAAGAGCAGTCGGTGCTCTTAACCGCTGAGCCATCTCACCAGCCCAAATTGCCTCTTTTTAACTAGACTCGTCATGTTGGCCCAGCATTTGCAACTTCGAGACCAGACCAGTGTGCACCACCACTCCTCCCCACCCCCCAATTCCTTCTCTGCTCCTCCGTGTCACTTGTGATGCCCAGGGGCTAGAACCTGTGTCCTTGGCCTCCGTGAGGCCCAGGGATACCCCCCACCCCCCGCAGCTGTCCCCCTCCGCAGACTGGGATCCATATGCCCACCTGGCGGAGTGGAGCACACAGATAGACACCTGCACCCGCCTGCCCCACGTTGAGTGCCAGAGCTCTGGTGAGGCACAGGTCTTTCTTCCCTCCCCTTTATTCCCGGGTCCCTGATGCCCAGTACTGGGCGTGCTATGCAGCACCCAACACCTGGGCTACATGAGAGCCTGTTTTTAAAAACATAAAAACTCTTAAGACAGAGAACAAGGCCACCAATATTGATGGGCAAGTTTGGGTAACAGTTGTAATCAAAATCCTCAGACAGCAGTTGATAGATATATCTTCCTAGGACCAGTTTTATACAACTTTGGGATTTTTAAATTACATTTATTTATTTATTTATTTATTTATGAATTGAGAGAAAGAGAAGAGGAGAGAGAGAGAGAGAGAGAGAGAGAGAGAGAGAGAGAGAGAGAGAGAGAGAGAGACTGTATATGTGTACCACAGTGCTCATGTAAATATCAAAAGGCAACTTGTGGAAGTTGGTTCTTTGTTCTACCATGTGTGACCTCAGATCACCAGGTTTGTGTAGCAAGCACTGTAACCTGCTGAGTCATCTAATTAGTCCAAGACAGTGGATTTTAAACTTTCATATTTGCAAACCGGCAATCTAATGAAAAAAATTATGAGTTTTGTCTTATAAAGTGTACATATTCACACAAACACTGACTTTTATATTCTAGTTTAAGAAGATATGGGCTTTCTAAAAACACCCCGGCTTCCTCCAAGTTGAAGCACTACTGTTTTAGCCTCTGCCATGAACACCTGCCACTCACTGGAAACCCCTGCATTTGTTTCTTAAGAAGAAGAAAAAAGTCTAGATTTGGAGCCTGCACTCCCAATTCCTTGAGAGACTGAGGCAGAAGACTCAATTGTGCTCAAGAACTATGTATGGGTCAACTCCAGCAACTATTGAGAAATTCCATCCCCCTAAATAGAATGGCAGAGAAGGAGAGCAAATATATAGTGGACAGCCGGCAGTAGATCAAAAAGAAAGTATACTCACCATGGTGATGAATGCCGGGTTATTTATCAAGCTAGCCATGTCAAAGCTCAACCCAGTTCCTGTCTGTAAAAGAGTTAGATCTGAGATTCATTCCAGTCACTGTGATATCAATCAATTGTGATTGACAGGGTCTGTTCCACAGAGACAACTTACAGGACTGGATACCTCTCTTAACTTCTGTTCTGCTATTTTCAGATTTGACTTATAGGAATCATTTTCAGGATCGAGATCCAGTGCCTTCTGGTAGCTTGTAACTGCCTCTTCAAACTTATTCATGGCAGTGAGGGCTAGCCTTTGGAAATAGAGCAGAATTATGCTAAAGAACAGCAGAAGTTCATATGCTCAGAGCTTATTCAGGAACTTAGCATTCTATTCTAACCCTCATTATGTTATGGTTCAGAGAGAGAGAGAGAGAGCAATCAATTCTCCCCAACTCCACAATTTTATCTATTCCATTACACACGTGTCCCACACAGATCATAAACTGAAAGTTCATACTATTTTCCTTAAGACTGACATGTAAATCAAGTAGCTTGCTTTATGAATCTCTAGGCCGAGCTAAACCAAGATTTGTGCTAGCAATCCTGTGATCACATAAATCCATGATGTCGACACCCTTTTCAAGGACTCTCATAAACCAGAAGTGTCAAACCTTTTGACCTTATAACAATACTGTCGCCTACAGATGTGTTGGGCTGCATTCCTAACTATCCTGGGACACATGCAGCCCACAGGCCTCAGGTGGAACACATCTGCATCTGAATACTACGTACTTGAAAGCATCCCACATTCTTCCCTCCTAAAATACTTGAACAATAATGAATATTAGTTTCCCAATTTTGTTTTTACTGTTTCACTTCCTATAGCTTTTTAAAATGATTGATTGAGTGAGTGATTGATTATTGGAGGAAGTGGTGCCAGGGGACACATGTGGAGACCAGAGGGCAAGTCTGTTGACTCATTCTTTTTCTTCCACTTTAACAAGGACTTTGGGGATTGAACCATAACTGTCAGGCTTACAAAACAAGTGCCTTTACCTGTTTACCCATCTCGCTGGCCCCTAGTTTCTCATCTGTTAAATTAAGAGCAGACTGTAGCTATCAGATAACTAGTCCTGAACAACATGTTAGTTGTTAGACAAAATAAGGATCTCCTGTAACTCAAATAATAGATTATCATCCCAGGCATAAGCTTGAGCATTAATAAATTTTAATATTTATCATTCCCTACCTATAATTTACTTGAAAAATACATCAGAATTAAGCAGTTATAACAATATGTATAAAAAGATAGTATTAAGTATCTTGTTTGTTCTAGAATTGTTTTTTAAAACAAATTAATACTTTCTTTTCTAGATTACCTCACAGACTTCTTATATAGAGAAAAATTAGACATTCTTATAATCCTATTAGTTTTCTATTAATCAATCTTGAAGGATCCTCAACAGAGTTCCTAATTAATCATAAATAAATATTGAAAGCCTACTATGTACCAAGTACTACTTTAAATACTCAGCACTCCACAATTTTTAAAAAAGTTCCTAAGTTTAAGAAAATCCCCTTCCACCTGAGGAGCACAGGCAACAAACTTGCATGCAGAATAGGTAGTGCTGAGGAGAATAACAGCAGTGTTTGCTCAAAAATGGCCACATGCAGAAGATGTGAATGGCAGAAAGTAATCATAGAGAAGTTGGGGGAGTACTATCAACCCAGACACAGAAGCAAACACAAAGATGCTAAGAAACATGCAGGTCTAGTATGCTTAAAGCACAGGACAAAGACACATGAGGATGGGTCACAGGAAACAAAGCAGAGAGAGCAGCTGCCTACACTGGATCACACGGAACCTCTTTATAATTCAGACTTCTTAACTACAGTTGCAATGGAATGACTATTTGAGTTATGCTTTTAGGGTTTGTGAGGCAGGTGTGAGACAGGGTGGCCTCAAAGTTGTTATGTAGCCAAGGATAATCTTGAACTCAAGATCCTCTTGCTTCTACTTCCAAAGTGCTGGGACTATAGGCATGCAACACCACACCCTGTTTATACAATGCTAGGGCTCAAATCCAGAGCTATCAGCATGCTAGGCAATCATTCTATCTATTTAGATAATCAACTCTTCTGGGTTATACTTTTGAAAGCTCACTCTGGCTTCTCTGTGGAGGATCAACATGGGTGAGGTATAGAATTGAGGCCAGCTAGGAGGTAACTAAAGCAGAGTAAGTAAGAAATGGCAATCTGGGCTAATCTTATAAGCAAGCTAGTCAACAACTGAATTCAAGATACACAGGAAAATGAGACTAGACCAGATATGCCAGCAGATTAGATAGATACAAAACAACTCCTCAGCTTTGAGCCAAAGCAATGGGTACATACATGAGTTCTGACAGAAACACGTGAAATTCAAAATGTCTATTAAATACTCAAACATAGAGATAAAAAGGAACGGAATATTTGAGTATGGAGTTCAGACATAGAACTCAAGAGTTCCAAGAGCACATGCAGTCAGTTCTCACAGAAATTAAATCCCATAAAGTCTCCATGAACACAAAACTAACAAATACAAACTAGTTTCCAGGGAAAATAACATGGTTAGGGACCTACAAAACTTGTGATTTTATGGTTCAGGCTATGAAGTTAGTTTACTCACACGGTTTCTTACAATGCCCAGTCAGTCCTGAAATACCCACAGCTCACCACATCCTCAAGTGTAGTCATCTCCATCTTACTATATTTCTTTCTATTACTTTTGCCTTATTATCACACAGGGGACAAGGTTAGTCATGATATTCACCATGAAGCCTAAACCACAGACAGCATGTATGATTCTCCCTGGCAACGCCTTGGACATTGTCTGGGTACTCACCCCATCCTTCCGTAGGCCTTGCTGTATTTTGAATCAATTGCAATGGCTTTCTCGCAGTCCTTGATTGCGTCTGTGTAGTGACTTAATTTGCTTTGAGCAGCAGCCCTGAGAGGGAGAGACATTACAATAAGGCAGCAGCCCAGGCTTTTCAGGCATGAAACTGCACGGTTCTTGCCCCAATGTTTAACATCACTCATCATAAATTTCTACGTCAAACTGTCTGATTATATAACAACTTTTAAACAGCTTAAAACATCCAGAATAAGCTCCCTCTCCCTTCCCCTTTGTTTTAGAAAATATAGATGGGTGGGTCATTACAACCCTTCTACCTATTTATTGCCTCTTGATTTGCCTGAGATGCCAACTGAAAACATGGAGACATCTGGATCGCTAGGGAGGCATAGAGGGGGCAGCAGCTAGGAATTGGTCACTTTAATAGTAAGGTTAAAACATACCAAAATGTTCCAACCTATGACAACCTCTCCCATTCCTTTACTTCTGACACAGACTAAACTTTACTCCTTCAGTCTCTCCGAGGTTGTCATCATCTCCTTCAGCAAATCTCAAATTCTGCTTCAGAAGAAGGCTGAAAAGACCAAATCCAGGCAAACAACATCTGCCTACCCAAACATCATAGTAATTAGGACCTGCTGATAATGATGCCAACTTCCAAGGGTTTACTCAGAGGAGAAAAGGGGAGGAAAAGCAGAAGCCCTAAGGTGCACACTTGGAGGCCAACAAGGAAGTATCGGCAGCCAAGAAAACACCTGCATGAGTCAGGTGTGAGGGCCAGAGCATAGAACATCTTAGGTTCTCACTACTCCACCCACCTCCCAAGGGCATGCTGTACCCTTCTACTCCTAATATGGTACCTCCCAAACTTGAGGTCCCTTCTAGTAATAAATGCAGAAAGCCCTTGGGGAAAACAGTTACAAACCCAAAAATTGACTTAGATTCCTTTTTTGGTGAACAGACAAAAGCCCATGACAAACGTCCCCCACTCTCTCCAGCCTGCTAAGCTTGCCCACAAACTGAGAAGCACTATTCAATCTCCCACTCCGTTTATTCTCTTATAGCCATGTCTGTTGTCTAAATTGCCCAAACTGTTTGTTTGTTTGTTTGTTTGTTTAACTACCCAGTCAACCTTCTATCTTCCTTGAAATCAACAGTAAATTCTTTCAGAGACCTCCTGGACTCTCTAGTACACATATGAAAACAATAAAATGAGTGAAAACGTGCGTGTGTGTGTGTGTGTGTGTGTGTGTGTGTGTGTGTGTGTGCGCGCGTGCACGCGCGCGCGCCTATGTGTGCTCGTATACAGCAGTCAGACACTGTGAGGTGTCAGTTTTCACTTTTCCACCTTGAGACAGGGTCTCCTGCAGCAGGGTAGTTGAGCCTGAACCTCTGGAGAGTCTCCTGCCTTCCCCTCTCATCCTTAGGGGCATGCTGGAATTATAGATGTTAGCACTACACAGTTCTGGGATCTGAACTCAGGGTGCTTGGGTTTTCAGGAAATGCATTTTAATCATCAGACTTGTGAAGCAAATGTTGTACCCATTGAGACAGTCCCCTAGATAGGTCTAAAATACTGTGTTCCTCACTGACCTCATCATGCCTTAAATGTTCCAATTTCCTCTGGCCATAAAAGTAAAGGTTAGGAATATCGACCTCTGTCACAGCTAATCTTGCAGTCAGTTTGACTACATCTGGAATTAACTAAAGCGGAGCATCTGGGCATACCTGTGTGGGAGTTTTCGAAGTAGAAGACCCATCCTAAATCCAGATCATTTGAAGTTGGAAGATTGACCCTAAACCTGAGCTACATCAGAAGACATGAGCCACACAAAAGGGCATGAAGGAAGGAAGCTAGCTTTTGCCTCAGTCTCCGTGGTGATTTCATCTCTTCAACCCAGGGTAAGAGCCCAGTTCTTTGGAATTACAACATAGACGGACTTCCCTGAGACTCCAGGATTAGACTGGGACTGTTGAGACACCCAGTCTGGTGGACTGAACAACTACTGGAACCCTGGACTTTCTGTCAGGAGATTGCCACTGTGGGACCACATACTTAGCACACAGCCTGTAAGCTACTCTGATAAATCACAGACAGGCAGACAAAGACAGCTGGACAGCTGGAAGGATGGATAGATGGATGGACACACAGACATACGACACACACACATACACACACAGGATTATTTTTTTTTCACTCTATCAATTCTTTTCCTTTGGAGAACTCTGATTAATACAACTATTATTGCGTCCCATCAACACTGAATATCCAAAGTAGACGGCCAAATGTTTGTTAGCTCTCCATGAACAGTGTTCTATAAAACCAATCCTATAGAGAGGCAGCTAGAAGAGACACTGATAATCCTGGACACTGAAACTGGGAATATAGATCTTCCAAATTCTTCTGTAAGAAATATCACATCACGTGTAGATTAACTCTGATTTAAAAAAATTGAAGATCAGCTTTCACAACTAATATGCACATTAATAGCTGGCATCCGTGATCTCCAGAAAGTGGGGTTTTTTTATTTTTTATTTATTTATTTTTTTGTTTTGTTTTGTTTGAGACAGGGTTTCTCCGTGTAGCCCTGACTGTCCTGGAACCCACTCTGTAGATCATGCTGGCCTCGAACTCCGAAATCCACCTGCCTCTGCCTCCTAAGTGCTGGGACAGAAAGTGGATTTTGAAATAACAAAAGACTTATGCTTTTGGCAGACATGTAGTATATGTCTTTTGCTTGTTTGTTTCTTTTTTTTGTTTTTATTAGATATTTTCTATATTTACATGTCACATGATTTTTCTTTTCCCAGTTTCCCCTCCCAGGAACAAACAAACAAACAAACAAAAACAACAAGAACAAACCCCTGTTGGCTCCCCCCTCCCCATGCTTGCCACCCCATCCTCTCCCACTTATTGGCCCTGGCATTCCCCTACACTGGGGCACAGAACCTTCACAGGGCCAAGGGCCTCTCCTCCCATTGATGATTGATTTTGCAATCCTCTACTATACACATGCTGCCAGAACAATCAGTCCTACCATGTATACTCCTTGGTTGGTGGTTGAGTCCCTAGGAGCTCTGAGGGTACTAGTTAGTTCATATTGTTGTTCATCCTAGGGGGATATGTCTTTAATCTTTAATGCCATAATGTCAGCCCTGGTAAGGCAGATTTCTGTGAGTTCCAGGACAGTCCCCTGTCTCAAATAAATAAATAAATAAATAAATAAATAAATAAATAAAGTCTGTACATGCCTTTGCCCCATTTAACCTTCTAACCTTATTATATACACTATAGCTAAACTCTGTCCTCTGTCTCAAATAAATACATAAATAAATCATGTCTGTATATGCTTTTGCCCCATTTTACATTCTAACTTTATTATGCATCTATAACTGAACCCTGTGCCATTACAGCAAGGGTGGAACGAAGCTTTCCTTGGAGAAAGCTCCATTTCTGGCCACTACCAAAAACTCACACATTGGTGAGTGTAGTTCATATTTACTAGTGTATTCTCCAGATTGTTTAAGTTGCTTGGAGAAAAACAGTTCAGACAGTGAACTGATGCCTGAAATCCTGACTGACACTTCCCGAGAAGTCTAACATGAGGGATAACACTTAACTGTGCCTGGCTCTGGCTGGAAGTAAAACCCTCCACCTGACTCCCATGCGCCTCCTGCTCTCCCTTGTACAGCCGCTCCATTCTTAATGGAACATTCTAATCCAACTGGTACTAGGCATCAAACTCAGATCCTTGCCTGTGCTAGGCAAGTGCTCTCCCACTAAGCTAATGCATCTATTGGTGACATGCAGGTACACAGACACTTTCTAAGAATAATGGATGTAGCAGTAGTGAAGTACTGTCCTTGCACTCAACAGTGCTGGAGTCCAGTGAGAGTCAGGGAGAAAGGCTAGCTAACAATCAAGCAATGATGGTTCCAGAAATGTTCACACACACTTTTCATCCCAGGAATCAGGAGGTGGAGGCAGGAGGATCAGGAAATCAAGGACAGCTTCAGCAACATAGTTCAAGGCTAGCCTAAGCTGTATAAGACTGAGAAAGGATGGGGATTTTTCTTCCTTCTTTATGTTGTTTTATATCTTCAACCACCTATAATTAAGTTATAACAAAACCTATTAACCTATTATTATAACTAAAAAATCTTACACTTTTTTTTTTGCTATGTTTTTAGCTTTGAAAAGGGTCGTTTAGTTGGCTTAACAGTTTGGTTTTGGGGGTCTCATAATTTAACTCAAGCAGATGTCAAACATGTATGTAGCCTGGGTGGCCTCACCCTAAAGATATTTTTACCTAGGTCTCTAGAGTGAGATTATAGGTGTGTGTCACCCAAGTTACACTGTTGTTTACTTATTTAGAGACAAGATCTCACTATGCATCTGTAACTGTCCTGAAACTTACAAGCAGGTCAGGTTAGCCTGAAATTCACAGAGCAACAATGTATTTTGCAAGAAATCCTTAAGTCTAGAACTAGCTAGGCTCTTTGTATCTATGACCACCTCTCCAAGTGCACTTTGAAATGGCTAGAATCATGTTTATTTCACAAGAAATAGATTCTTATAAAATGAGTCCCCAAAGGTCATACAGGAAATAAGTAGTAGAACTGAGATTCATTGATCAAGTTCAATCTCAGTGAATTGACTTTAGGAATCTGCTAGAAACATAGGAAAGCAAAATGCAAAATCACAGGCCCTCATTCTCATCCTCCTCAGAGCCAAGGCAATTAGATGGTGGTATGAGACATCTTGTTACAATGGCCTAATGATTCTGAATTTTATTTGTATGTGCAGGTACACGTGTGACTGTGTGTGTGTGTGTGTGTGTGTGTGTGTGTGTGTGTGTGTGTATGCAAGTAAGTGGAGGCCAGAGGACAAGGTACTCTTGACCTTTCTTTTTGAGACACGGTCTCTCATTGGCCGGAGCTCACCAAGAAGCCTGTGCTGACTGGCCAAGCGAGACCCTGGGCTCTACCTATCCCTGCTTCCCCAGCACTGAGAGTACAATCATGCAACGTCATACTTGGCTTTTTAAAAAATATGGGTTCTGAGGATCACGCTCTTGAGCATACATGAAAGGCCCTTTACCAACTGAGCTCTCCCCAGCTCCCAATTCTGTATTTTAAACTACATTCTCCAACATGAAATGTCACCCACTCTCCTCTATATAAATTCCTTGTCTTTCCCAACCACTTCTGACTCTTCCCAAACCACCCAAGTGGATTTCCACACCAATTCCTTTCTCCCTATTCCTTAGGTGATTCACCTTCCCATCCCAGTTGCAAAAGTCTCCAGGAGAGAAAGTAACAGACCCAGCGCTGAGGGTACACAGAAGAAAAGTGGACACCGAGTCTGTGCAGAAGCAGAAGGCATCCTGTAATGTGCCTACACTCAGTCGCTTACTATTTCATGGGCAGAGCTGTCAATGCCACAATTTACCAGCCTCACTAGCACTGGAAATGCCTTCTGTTTCTTCACTAGCTTTCTGGTCAAGCAAAACCATGTGAGCTCCTGTCAGGCACGGGACTACTACTACAGTGCACACAGGATTTGTAAGCCACAATCTCTTCCCTTCATTGTAAGAAAGAATGCAAATCCTCATCAAACATGAGGGGAAATGTGCTAACCACATGTAAGTGTTACATATATGGTATGTGCTACACACTCAAGGAATAAAAAAAAAAAAGTAAAAAAACCCAACAACAACAACAACAAAAACAGGCTTTCAAAGCAGGACTCCTGAACTGAAGAGATAAATCTGCAAGAAATGTCTTCCTTGCAACCTAACATCAACAGCAACCTTCAAAGACAGACTAAAAGGTAAATGCCAGAGACCTGCACATCTCTACAAAGTAAAGTGTAGTTCATCTTGATGCACTCAGCGTCGGGGGACATGTTAAGTAGCATTAAACTGTGAAGGAGCGGGTATGAAGAACAAGGTCCTCCCCAGGCGTCTGAGCCTCCAATTCTAAGTACACAAGTGGCTAAGAACAATGGTGGGGGTACTTGCCAAGGTTATACACATAAAGCTCGCTGAATGGATTTAGTGATTACAGTCTCCAAAAATCCCTTAAACTACCCAGGCATTTCATTCAGCATTTATGTTAAGAAGACAAATAAACCTTTCTAATTGTGTAATATTCAACACCATGCTCTACGACTGAATCCTTGGGGAAAAGAGCCTATTTAAATGAGAAAGAGAAGCATATTCATTAATTTCAGTTTAACAGTGATTAAAAGCAAGAATAAACATCACCAAAAATCTCTGAGGATTAGCAGACATAAGAGTATTGGTGAATTCTAATCTCATGAAAAATGAATTATTATTAACTTAGACTCACATTTTTCATATATTACTTCATCATCAGTAATTTACAATAATATTTATATCTTGTCATAATGTCTCATGAGTATGTGCAAACACAAGCACACACACATTTACATACACTCACACACACACAGACACATACACACTCACACACATAAACACATATAGACACACACAGATACAGGCACCACAGACACATAAACATACCTACTCACACATACTAACACACACACAAAATAAAAACTTTAAAACGTTAAAAAGTGAGATGTGTCAGCACATAAGAACAACTACTGTGCACCCTCTGAACCTGAGTATAATCACGGGAACCACACGGGAAGGAGAGAACCAGCTCCCCAAAACACTCCTTTGACCTCCCCACTCATGTGTGCACCCTCACTTTCTCACACATATTCATAGCACACATATACAATAATAATTAAAACAATGAATAAATAAATTTAGAAGAACACTAACCACAATTAGGCAACGTTTTTTAAAAAATGTCCTGCCTAGATAGGATCAGAAGTGAGGAGGACACAACATCTGTCACAAAACCCGGAGTAACTGGGACCAGTGGGACCCAGGCACGCAGGAACTCTGCCAGTGCAGTGGCACAGATTCCTTCCACTCTCTCTGGGCCAGTTCTCTGAGCAGACCTTGGGCACAAACTCAGAAGCGAGTCCCATAACACCCAGAGGAAGCTCTACTCCCAGGCACTCTAACTTGCCCAGGATCACAGGATCACAGAGACAGCTTGACTCTGAGGAGTTCTGACACAACCAGGATCACAGGAAGGACAAGCTCCAGCCAGGGCAGGTAGCACTAGAGATAGTGAGATGGCGGGAGGCAAGCATAAGAACATAAGCAACAGAAACCAAGGTTACTTGGCATCATCAGAACCCAATTCTCCCACCATAGCAAGTCCTGGACACACCATCACACTGGAAAAGCAAGATTCAGATCTAAAATCACTTATCATGATGATGATAGAGGACTTTAAGAAGAACATAAATAACTTACTTACAGAAATACAGGAAAACATGGGTAAACAGCTAGAAGCCCTTAAAGAGGAAACTCAAAAATCCTTTAAAGAACTACAGGAAAACACAATCAAACAGGTGAAGGAAATGAAGAAAACCATCCAGCACCTAAAAATGGAACTAGAAACAATAAAGAAATCACAAAGGGAGACAACCCTCCAGATAGAAAACCTAGGAAAGAGATCAGGAGTTATAAATGTAAGCACCCCCAACAGAGTACAAGAGATAGAAGAGAGAATCTCAGGGGCAGAAGACACCTTAGAAAACATTGACACAACAGTCAAAGAAAATGCAAAAAGCAAAAAGCTCCTAACCCAAAACATCCAGGAAATCCGGACACAATGAGAAGACCAAACCTAAGGATAATAGGTATAGAGGAGAGTGAAGACTCCCATGTAATGAGCTAGTAAATATCTTCAACAAAATTATAGAAGAAAACTTCCCTAACCTAAAGAAGGAGATGTCCATGAACATACAAGAAGCCTACAGAACTCCAAATAGACTGGACCAGAAAAGAAATTCCTCCCGTCACATAATAATAAAAACACCAAATGCACTAAACAAAGAAAGAATATTAAAAGCAGTAAGGAAAAAACGTCAAGTAACCTATAAAGGCAGGCCTATCAGAATTACGGCAGACTTCTCACCAGAGACTATGAAAGCTGGAAGATCCTGGGCAGATGTCATACAGACCCTAAGAGAACACAAATGCCAGCCCAGGCTACTATACCCAACAAAACTATCAATTACCATAGATGGAAAAAACAAGATATTCCATGACAAAACCAAATTTACATAATATCTTTCCCCAAATCCAACCCTAAAAAGGATAATAGATGGAAAACACCAACATAAGGAGCAAAACTACACCCTAGAAGAAGCAAAAAAGTAATCTTTCAACAAACCCACACAAACATAATTCCACCTCTAACAACAAAAATAACAGGAAGTAACAACTACTTTTTCTTAATATCTCTTAATATTAATTAAGAAAATTAGTATTACCAACATATCCTAATCGATTGAAATTCAAAAATACAAGGAATTAGAAATTTTTTGGCTGTCATCTAGTGGTCTCTCTAATTTGGTAATTGGAGAAACAGGTCCAATATTGTACAATCCATATACATTTTCTGCTTGTTTGTATGTGACAGTGTCTAGCTGTGTACCACATAATGGTCTTGAAATCATGCTTTTCCTATCTCAGCCTCTCTATTAGTAGGATTGTTTATTTTATATTTTTACACTATACTATTGTTTTCAGAACAGCTTACATATTTCAAAATTATTTATACAGCCAAAAGAAATGTAGACAATTAATTTCGGGGGGTGGCTTGTAAGAGAACAACAAAGAGTGAGACTGAATTATTTGCTTGATATTTATAACCATTGTATCAATTTTGAAGATACTCTTCAAAATTCTTTATAAGTTACTCTTTCTCTAAGATGAATGCTTTTCCAAATTATCACAGCCAATGAACCAGATTCTTACCCTCACCTAATGTCTGTGCCACCCTCCATGCAGAACCATTGTTTATGGAAAAGGTTGGTGAGTGACTTCATGGATAGACCATCTTAATACACACATCATTTCTTAAATGAATGTAACCTGTTCCCTATGGGCTGAGAATGAAGACAATCACTCAAGTCAAATATCTCTGACCACAGCAGGAAATCTGTATCCAAAATCATGCCTACAATTGGCACAGCAGAACTGTCAACTCTTAGCATAGCTACTAGGGAGGTAAAATCCTTTGGTGATGGGAGAGTCATTGAAGTACAGCCATATTACAATGAACTCCAATGTCTAGAAATTGTTCTTATTTTGAACTTGTACCACAATAAGAGCCAAGATTTTAAGTTCTACTAAAAACAAAACAAAACAAACAAACAAACAAAATTTTTTTATCTATTTATGTTCATGTTAAAAAAAAAACTGGTAGTGATATTATTTTAAAGTATACAGTTAATATGTTTAGAGTTATTTAAAATTTATATTGAGAAAAATGTATGTATTTTCAGTATTGCTGTAGCATCTACATAAGACTATTCAATTGATTGTTGGTTTATAGCAAACAACTTTTATAATACTCATTTTTATTGTAACAATATTTTATAAATTTTAAAGAATATGACAAAATAAAAAAACGAAAGGTACTGCAGGTTGAAGGGGGGTCTCTGGGTGGAGTTGGAGTACAAAAGGGAAAGAAGAAACTGATGTTAAGTCTATTTACTTAAAATATGTTTTTAAATGTTAACAAATTCATATAAATTGAAATTATGTATCCTTTCTCATCATAATGCAATAAACAAATCAATAAAAAAAGAAAAAATGTCCTGCCTTACTAGCCATTAGACATAAAATATGATAATTGATATGAAAATGTGATTAAAGTGGTGATAATTAATAATGAGAGACCTAAAAAGCATTTATTAAAAGCATGTCAAATATAGATACATCTATTCCTAGGACTGTGAAGAAAAGAAGTTGGAACAATTTTGCAGTTAGTCTCAATTTTTAAAATGTTTATAAGTGGTAAATCAACTAAATGCATTTTTACAGATAGATCTAAAGTCCAGGAAAAAACACTATTAGAAATGCAGATGTTCACAGAGTCTAGATGGCACTGGAAAAAAATGGGGACAATCTTAACATACACAGCAAATAAAAGGTTAAACAAAAGATGTCTATCTGCTTATTCAAAAAGAACACTTAATGTTTGTTTGTTTGTTTGTTTGTTTGTTATAGGCACCAGAAATACAAATGAGAGTAACAAAGTAACAATAACTATTTAAATAATGCTTGTGAAGACTTTCAAAAACTTAGGACATGGGTGCTGTAGAGATGGCTCACTGGTTAAGAGCACTCTCTCTGCTCTTCCACTGAGTTCAAATCCCAGCAACCACATGGTGGCTCACAACCATCTATAATGGGATCTGATGCCCTCTTCTGGCATGTAGGTGTACATGCAGACAGAGCACTCATATATAAAATAAAATCTTAAACAAACAAAACCTTAGGACATGTTAGGTCAGGTGGTGCAGTTGCTAGGGTGTTTGTCCAGTAGGCACTAAACCCTGGGTTTAATTTGCAGCACCTCATAAGCCAGGTGCAGTGGCTCCAGAACTCCAAAAGTTGAGGTAGAAGGACCAGAGCTTAGGGCTAGCACCATCTATACAGGAATTCCTATCCTAATCTGAGATACATGAGACTCCATCTCCAAAAGAGAGGGAGGGAGAGAGGGAGGGAAGGATGGAGGAAGAGAGAGAGAGACAGAGACAGAGACAGAGAGACAGAGACAGAGAGACAGAGACAGAGAGAGGATACCTAGGATGGCCACACCTACTCAGAGGAAAACGGGAGGGTGGATGAGGGGAGGATTGTGGAAGGGGTGTGGGGGCAGTGAGTGGGATGTAAAATAAATAAGTAAAAAAATTAAATTAAGGAGGCTGGTGAGATAGCTCAGCGGTTAAGAGCACTGACTCCTCTTCCGGAGGTCATGAGTTCAAATCCCAGCAACCACATGGTGGCTCACAACCATCCATAATGAGAAACAAACAAACAAACAAACAAAAAACCTATGGGCCAGATGGGGCCGGGCAAGAGGAAGAAGGGAAGGAGAAAAAAATTAAATTAAATTAAATTAAAAAAAAAATGGTGGCCTCTGAATGAAGCCCATGGCTTTATTCTTTTCTTTTTCTCCTTCAGCTTATTTTTCTGTACTTTCAAATTTCTCTCAACAAACACATTTGACATCTGCCTTTCAGAGCTATGAATCCCAGCCTTTCAGGACAAACAGGATGACACAGAGCTGCTTTACCTGTTGCAATAATAAACCGCATTGTTGGGGTCCAGTTCTATTGCCTGCGTGTAGCAGTCCACTGCCGCAGCATAATTTTCTTCTTTCATGTGGTTATTGCCTGTAATCAGATCGGGGACAGGCACAGTAAGCAGAGCATGAAAGAGTTCAGCCACAGAAACTACAATAACACGGAGAAGGCCACACACAGTGTTTTTCAATCACAAAATTGAACCGGGATCAATTTCATCTCATACCACAGAGACGTTGCTCTTAGTCACAGAGACTGGTGATTGAATCACTTTGACAATATGGAGTCATGGGAATTAATATCTGCATCACATAATAAAGCACGGCCGTGGCTATGTCATAGATACGTATTCTCTCCCTGTTCACTTCCTCACTTCCATTTAGAGCTGACGGTATTCCTCCCCTTTCCCTAGTTATCACCCAGAGCTGGACCTGACCTCCCCCGCTTCCCTTCAACACACGCACTTCTGGGCAGCCATGCTAGGAAGGATGCTAGAAGTAACCGACCAAACCGACTCTGCTAATGTCTTTGGCAGGAAGCATCCTTTTTAAAGGATGTAGAAGCCTTTTAAGGGGGTTGTAGGAGATTAATTTCTAGAGAGAAAGGATTTCAGATGCCATACTAGCCTACTGAGCATTGATTTTCAGGAAGATCAGCTGCGAATACAGCTGGCAGTAATTTAATGAGTAAAATGAGGGATTCCTCTGCTACCGCATCGCATTGCATGAAGGGGTGCAGTGTCCAGTGTGCTGGTCGGAACCGCCAGATAAAAATGGAAACGCTACATCTGAGAAGGGGATGAGGGACGCATGTCTCGGGGCCTCTGCGATTCCTCTGCTCTCTGTTCATGTTTTGTTTGTTACCTGCTTAATAGGAAAGTGGGAGACAAGCCTGCAGAGAGCAGGGGCTGGAAGAGTGAAAGAAAGGCAAGTGGTTAAGCTTCCAGGGTAAGCCAAAGCGACTGCACGTGAGGATTCAAGTAAGTGCTAATGGGTAAAAATGGTTAACAACTGATTTGGCCGTAAGATCTGTGAATGTTATAAACCAATGGACTGTGCATAGTAAAAGAGCAACTTTGTTGTTGTTGTTGTTGCTGCTGCTGCTGCTGTGGGACCTTGTTCTTTTGGGTAGCATTTTACCATCATCAGCAGTAAAACTTTCTTGGGTCTTTCCTATAAACCACCTTAAATGTGTAGGGGTGTGTGTGTGTGTGTGTGTGTGTGTGTGTGTACAAATATATGCAAGTACTATAACCTAAGTTAATAATTACAAAGCTTCCATCTATAAGATAGTCAATATGCAGATTCTAGATACAAATGAAATCTGTGGATACAACACAGCAATAAAGCATTGGTATAGCACTTTATAATAGTATTGCTATTCTCCCACAAAACTCTCTCCTTCCTCTCTCATAGCCCCATCAGGAGACTGCAGCTGGCAGCCCTTGCTGCTTCCTTCTGCTCCTCAGAAGCGCATGAGACATCTGAAAGCCATGCTCCAGGAGGGTCCTAGCTACCAAGTGGCCTTGATTAACGCCTCCAGCCGGGAATGATCCAACACTTGACAACCTACCATGACCATTTGTTTTTGCACAAGTAGCAAAATCTAGACAGAACAAACATCATTTAGACTTTGCCCATAGCATGTCTGACGTATGACACGTCTCAGTGAACTGAAGACCAAAAGCTTTTGCTAAAGGAGAAAGCCAGGGTGACCCAGTCTCCCCGGCTGTTGTGTTCAAGGAGTCTCCTGCTGCCCCTCTCTCTAACCCACACCCTCCTAACACTCATTATGTCAAAACAAAACCAAACAAAAAGCTCCTCAGGGATTACCATTTCCCAAGGCTGCCATGCAAAGTAAGTAGCATACAGGACAAAAATAACACTTCAATGTGCCTTTTACTGAGCACTACTACTTGAGCTAAACCAGCAGCTGCCATGCAAGGCAGTGGAGACCATACAGCATCACTGAAGTGTCCACACGATGCAAAGCCCAAGTGGGAGAAGAACTTCCAAAGAAGCTGCTCCAATTACAAAGCACACGTGAACACTTTGCATCTGGATGGCTGAAATATAAACGCTCTGCAACACAGCGCAAGCGGCAATGAGTAGTGGGTGTTGCTTTTTATTTCACATGTAAATTATGAGGTCATGGCACTTTAAGATTTCTAGGCACTCTGACAAGATCATTTTTAGAAGAAACAAAATTGAAAACAGAGACTAATCTACTTTATAATGTAATCCAAAAATAAGACTGAAGGACAAGGATGTAATGAAATATAATACAATAAACAAGACAGATGCCATATGCATGCATTAATAAACTTCAAAATCCTTTAAAAACATTAATTTTATATGTCAGTTAAAATAGCACTTAAAATTAATCACCTCTTTTGGTTAAAAATAAAGGAGAATTGAGTCAAGTAGCAAATGCAGTTGTACATAGCTCATAGGTATTTATTCAGTGAGGCTTACTAGATACTGGCTAGTCTTGACAGCCTCGGTATTGACAAGGCATTCTGTGTCACCAGGCCTCTTACCCATCACATTCACATCAGCTCCAGAAAAGCCACAGGGATGAGGACAGTGCAGTCCTGACAGTGCAAACTATCATACTGCCACCTTAGAGTTGTCATCTCCAGAGCTGAAGAAAGCAACCTCCACGGGCGGGCGGTATTTACCTTCATCCTTCAGCTGATCGGCCTTTCCCACATCCTCAGGCACCGAGTTTGAAAGCGGCCGTATGTCATTCTGAAATGGAATCAGGTTGTGCTTCCTTTTAGCTACATGAAAAGGCATCCCAAATCTATAAATAGTAATAAACTACACACATTTTAGTAACTCATCTGTAATTCAATCTCACTAAATGTAACACCTGAGCAGTGCTAACAAGAAATCGGATAAAGGCCTCTTGTGTACTTGGATTAGAAATATTATTTGTTGAACTTTTCGAGATAATGACAGGTGCCTGAGAACCAACTCTTTTTTTCCAGTGCTGGGCATCCAACTTAGGACCTCGGAAATGCTGGCCAGGGATCTGCTGGCTGCTGGGCTGGAGTAACAGAGTGATGGCTTTGCACTTTTCACTTTACCTCAGGCCAGGGTCTTTCCCACTAAGACACCTCTGAACCTACTTGATAGCCCAGGCAGGCATCAAACTTGTGATCCTCCTGCCTTGGAGATGGAATTACAGATCCAGCTTTCTTTGCCCATAGCCAGAAATCCCATCCCATGAATGAAATGTGGAATTAATATACAAAGAGCATGAAAAGAAGTAGGAACTTCTGGAGCAGTGTGTTTATTATCCTCAAACATGTATCTTGATACTATTTATCAATAAAAAGAGCATCTATAATGTAATCACGTAAAGGCACACAACAATGCATGTGCACGCATGCACGCGTGCACACACACACACTCACATACTGATCAACACACTAAAGCTGGGAAGGTGTACTCTAAAAGTTAACAATAGTTATATTTAGAAATAAAACTTTTAGCCTCTCCTTACATCCTTCTGTATTTCCCAGTGTTTTAAACAATAGTCAAACAGAAAATAATAGGTGAGATGAACAACAGCATGAAATTTTGTACCAGCACCTACTACCACCTCAAACCTCCTAGGCATAAGTTTCAAACCAAAGGTGCCTCTAAATAAACTGAATTCTGGTGTGCTCTGAGTGACAATGGGAACATCTTTATCTTTCCATTTATGGAAGACCTTGTAAAAACCATATTGTTTTTAACTTTACTCTGAAGTTCAGTCAACAATACTGAAAAAAAAAAAAGAGTAACTTGTAGCTTTTGTGCCAACATACTGCATTTAAAATACATGGTAATCTCTCATCTGAACTAAGGTTTCGAGGAAAGTGATAAATGGAACATGGAAAAGTACTTTGCTAATTAGAAAGAAATACCCACTAGTATAAAATGACTGACAGGATGACAGAAAGGCTTTTCTTTGGAGCACAAGGTATTAAGACACAGAAACAGAGAGGAACACTCACACTCCATCACTTGCACTTGTGGAACCACATTGTGGTTCCAAGACATGGTCCCTGCTGCTCTATAGAATCTGCTCTCCATCTTCCATCCATTTCACGGCTTCCAGCAAACCCACACAGTTTATTAATTTTGAAAAATGAATCTTTTGGGTCCAAAAAAAATGGCATACTGAAAATTTGCTTATAATTTATTTTCTTTTCCAACCCCTTAACTTTTAAGATGAAACCATCAGAGTTTTACACTGAAGAATGATTCCTCATACTGACTAAGCCTGAGCAGCAAAAATGTGTTGGCAAGGGTTATATACTTTAAATAAAGGGAATGAGTCCATTTCACATATGTATAAACTAAAGTACGGGGACAGAAAGAAACAAGCAGAATTCTAAAGTTAAAGTCATTAGTACCACATTCAAGTGCATTTGATGAGACAAACTAATCCTAACGATGTCAAGGCTGCCTCAAGCACACTTTAGACTTTCTCTGCTGTTGTGTTAACATGATGAGGAGAAGCACAGCCCGCAGACCCACACAGGGGTAGACTTGTGTTCTCAGGGATGATGCTACCACATTTTTTTTTTAAGATTTATTTATTTATTTTATTTATGTGAGCACACTGTAGCTGTCTTCAGACACACCAGAAGAGGGCATCAGATCCCATTACAGATGGTTCTGAGCCACCATGTGGTTGCTGGGAATTGAACTCAGGACCTCTGGAAGAGCAGCCAGTGCTCTTAACCGCTGAGCCATGCCCAAAGTTACCATGATTAACACCCTGAAGAAGTAACAGGGAGTCAGACTCAACCAATTTACATTGTAAAATAGTATACAACAAATATCTCACAATTAAGCACAATGGGAGGGCTACAGAAACAGAGCTTTGGTCAAATAGAGTGTAAAAGTCAACTGGAGGTTCCTGGAAGACAGTAACAATGGTCATCACCTGTGACACCTTCAGTCCCAAGTCACTGGAGAAACGTGCTGTCAGACAAAGAACCCCTTAGGAACCTGAGCATAAAGATCTGCTTCGGCCATGGTCTTATTTGGTGACCGAAGCAGGGTGTCTCAGGAAGCCTCAATCTCAGACACAATGAAAAAGACAAGGAGTCCATCTTAATCAGAGCACGAAGAAGACAAAAGGAAGCACTCCCAGCATCTTGTCATGTGAGCTCATCTCTTCTAAGACTAAAACCACCCAAGGCCATCTTCACTGCAAGTACTCTAAGAGTCTCCTCCCGGCAAGTTCCAGAAACAGAGGGGAGGGGCTGCGGCTAAATGTGTGGTCAGCAGCGCCCACCTGAAGCCAAGCTAACACCTGTAACAGCATCATTCCCAAACTCTTCATTATGCAAAGCTCAACGACAACACTAGAACAACAGCAGCCAGAGTGGGCACTGGGAACACAACCCGGGGCTTCTGAACAAGCAGTAATCTCTCCAGCACCATAGATCTTGAAAATTTAAAAATAAACTACAAAATACATAGGCAAGGTGAGGGTGTGAGAACAGCTACTAATATGACCATCTAAAGCACATTAAGTGAAGTATAGCTTAGTTCCTAAATGATACCCATAACACCTATTTCTCTTCCGCCCAGGCTAGCTGTAGACCTAGCTCCTGAACTAGTAAGAGCCCAAGATAAAATTGTGTCATACTTGCATCAAATACTAATGAGGAAAAAATGCCCACAGACCTTACAGACGGAGTTTGTGAACATTTCTGTCAAAGGCTGTGAAACTGCCAGATGTGTATCTTCTGGACTGATCTTAAAAACGGTCTCCAAACACTGGATTGCAACTAGAAATAAAACAAGGGCAGTGAGGATTAGCAACTTTACAAAGGAGCCTCCTGGTTTTTCTTATAGAAATGTAATCTGTGGTAAATTAGTGTTTATGGTCAAAGAACATAAGGAAAACTAATTGGTCCAGCTGCAGAAAGATTTCTGTTTATAGATGAGCTACTGCAGAAAGACAGTAATCTCTTATCTCTCACTAAAATGTGTTAGCCAGAATATAATTTCTGAAGATACACAGTACATTATATTCTTGTTGAAAGTTACCAGAAAGAAGAAAGTATCATTAACTTCTTATATTCCAATACTAATATCTAATTAACCACCAGTGCATTAAACAACCCAAATGTTATACATCTTTTATATGTGAAAAACAAGATTTCAACTTGATGAAAATTAGTAATATTTGACCTGAAGTAGATGCTAAATATTAATCCTGGCATAGTAACATGAAAATAGCTCTGTTTTAATATTCAGCCACATATTCAAATTTGCTGTGAGCCTACTGTGTGTAAAGTTCTGATCCAAGATGATAGAGGGGCAGCAATAAACATAACAGGCAAAACCAATCACTGTCCATATTATAAAGCAAAATATATAGCATGCTCAGTGATGACAGTTGCTTCATCTATTTTTGGTGGAGGACAGAGTAACTGGTTGGTACAGCAAGGGTGCAAGGCACAGACTGATGCAAAGACACGGACGGAGATTATGTAAGAATCAAAGACAGCAGATCACAAGGCAGCTTCAATGACATTTTTAAAGACGGGGACTCTGTGCTACTGGGAAATGGAGGGCTTTCAAGGATTTAGTGAAGGAAAATAACTGTCTGTGTTTAGAGCTAAATGACCGGAGGGAATGCTGAGAACAGGCTAGAGAGGGAAGCGGGAAACCACGCGGGCTCCCACCAGATGATACACACGACTGAGGTGCCCAGATAAGAACCAGCCCTACCTCTGCCCTCCCATCACTACCGAATACATTCATGTACATTCTGGGAGATTTTTAAAAGATACCTCATGTACTAATTGTAGTCTTGAGGAAAGTATCCTTGTCATAAAATAAATGCTCTCACTCTCAGCAGCCACAGAAAAATTCTCCTTAGAAAGGGTCTGCATATGCAGAAAGCACCAAGTTCTCAGTGAAAGGAGGAAAGGTAGCTTTCAGGGAGAAAATAATCTGTTCCCCTATACCTCCTTCTATCCCTGTCTGTGTTTTGATATTTTGGCCTCCTCAGTAGCTAGAACTATAAGAATGTGGCC
Source organism: Mastomys coucha (assembly GCF_008632895.1). NCBI lineage: Eukaryota > Metazoa > Chordata > Mammalia > Rodentia > Muridae > Mastomys > Mastomys coucha. Next base: position 64,479,203 of record NW_022196914.1, on the reverse strand, counting down.
TTCTCCTTTTCTATTTCTACCAAACAGATGAAGCTGCATTTAAAATACTGGACTGCGTGTAAAGGTCCTCTCCTGCCATGGCACTTACAAAAAATACAATAATACAAAATGCACATGTATTGGTTAACTCTTGCACCCTCCCACCTGGACCCAGGCTGTCATTCTTGGTAGTTTACTGGGTTCTATTACTGGAACAATCACTCTTGATGGTCTGCATGCATGTGTCTCATGTTAGGTACCTCCTTGAGGACCAGGCCTATTCTCCTATTTGTCTTTCACTTTACCAGAGTCTGGCAAGTAGTGAATGGTCAACAAATAGGATCTGTTGGCTTCTTCATCTACAGTCAAAAATCAAACAAGGAAATGTAAAAGGATCAGATCCAGGGTCCATTTCTCCTGCCTGCCAAAACCTAAACAGCCAAACCAAACATAAGTTCACAGACACAAAAAGAGATCAAGAGAACCAAAACAAGTCATTAACCAAAAAAACCAGACCCCAGAACTTCCAAGCTAGAGAAACAGGATGGATTCACTTCACAAATGTTCTATGGGAAAAGGCTGATGTATTCTGCCCAGTAGACTTAGAAGCCAAGATACAGATCAACTAAGTGCAAGTCCAGGACTATGGAACTCAATCCAACAAATACATATATGTAACACCTATCACATGTAGGGCCCCTTTTCTAGATACTTGCTATACCAGTGAACAGCTTAACCTCTTGGAGAAGGGATTGAGATGAGAACCATAATATAGGGGCCAGGAGGCTAGGGAGGGCGGGAGCTGAACGGGAATGCAAACTGAAGACTGAACTTAAGAGTTCAGGGCAGGCCTCTTTGACAAAGGAATCTGGCAATGGCTTGGAGGAAATGGATGTGTTATCACTGCAGCAGGTAGGGATGAGGAGAGGCTATTCCAGGCCAAGGAAACAGCAGTGCTTACGCCTTTAGGCACAAGGATCTGGTGCCTTCCCAGTAAGGAAGATAATTTGGCTGACACGAAATGAAAAACAGTAGGTGGACAATATGTCCAAATTATATAGATTCTCTATACAATGACTAAGTAACATAAGGAGTCCTGGCAAGATTCTGCATAAGAAGAACAGAATCTGCCATAGCCTTAAGAGAGATGTTTGCGTGTGGATAGTCCAAGAAGCCAGGGCAGGTGAAGAAAGACCGGTTTGCGGTTGTCACAGTAGAACAAGCACCAACCAGTTTCAACCAGGGGAGATACCAGTGGAAGTGGTAAAAAGGTGGTTAGACTCAAAATGCATTTTACGGTTTTGTTTGCTTGTTTTTGCAGCGCTGGGAACTTGTAGATATGCCAGGGCACACCAGGCAAGCATTCGATGACTGAGCTGTACTCCCCAACCTCTGACTCAAGGTGCATTTTGAAAGTTTAGATTTTTAGACCTGGTGTGGTGGTGTACACCTTTATTTCCAGCACTGAAGATGCAGAAGCAGGTAGACATCTATGAGTCCAAAGCTAACCTAGTCCATATAGAGGATTCCAGCCAGAGATACACAAGGAGACCTTGAGAAAGAAAGACAGACTGACTGTTGAAGGCACAGACAACAAGATTTATTAACAGTTAGATTTGGAGTAGGAGAAAAACAAGACCCTGGAACAATGCCCAAGTTTTTGGCCTAAGCTCAGGAAAGCCTGGAGCTGCTCTCTCTAAGACAGGGGAGTTGTGGGTAGAACAGACTTTAGGTGGGCAGACTGCAAGTTCAGTTTTGGCAATGTTAATCTTGAGAAGTGTACTAGACACGCAAGTAGAGCTGTGTGATCGGCAGCTGGATATAGAAGAAAGGGCTTCACTGGGGGTACAGACAAGCATATAAATATGCTGAGAACTATCAGCATATAAATTTGGAGTCAGGCAAATAAACTAAAATTTCTCAGCAAAGAAATGACTGTAGATAATGGCAAAAACAGGCGGACAGACAGACAGACAAACAGCCCAAGTGGTTGACTCTGAGTGTGATAGGTCAAGAAAAAAAAAAGACATTCAGACAAGGAGAGAAAGAGATGGGATGAGAAGATAAGCAAGGGGTTAGGAGGTGTTCTAGAAGAAAAATACATAAGAACAGAATGAGGGCCATCGCTGCTGTATATGCCTTTTATCCCAGCACTGGGGAGACAGAAGCAGGTGGATCTCTAAGTTTGAGAGCAGCCTGATCTACAGAGCAAGTTCCAGGGCAGCCAGGAACTTAAAAAAAGAAACCCTGTCTTAAAAAAAAGTCAGATAAGGAATAAGAACTGTTTAACTAGACACAGAAATCACTAATACCTTCAAAAAGAGTAGAAAGGATGTCGATAAAGGATTAAATTTTTTTAATTAAAAACTAAGAAAATTATAGAAATAAGTATAGATAACTTTCAAATAGTTTTGTTACAAAGGGACACAAAAAACAGGTAAGGGGGATTGAGCAGAACCACAAGAATATCCATTTTTAAATTTTTTATTGTATTTTATGTGTATGTATATATCCATTTTAAATTTTTTATTATATTTTATGTGTATGTATATATCCATTTTAAACTTTTTTTATTGTATTTTATATGTATGTATATATCTCTGCACAGCACATGGTACCTTCAGAGGTCAGAAGAGAATATTGGATCCCCCACAGCTAGAGTTAAACACAGCTGTGAGCCACCATGTGGGTGAGGGAATTGAACTCGGGTCCTCTGGAAGAACAGCCAGCATGCTAAATCACTGAGCCAACTCTCTAGGCCCCCTCTAGCAATTATTTTCTTTTATGTATGCTTGTGTGTAAAAAATACCAATTGTGAATGCAGTGCCCGCAGAGACCAGAAGAGGGCACCAGATCTCCCTGAAGCTATTGGTGAGCGTGAACCATTTTCAACAGGACCTAAGTCCTCTAAGAAGAACAGCAAGTGCTCTGAGCCATCTCTCCTGCTTTGTTCATTTCTTCTGTTATTGTTGTGTTTGTTTGTTTTCAAGACAGAGTTTCTCTGTATAGCCCTGGCTGTCCTGGAACTCACTCTGTAGAC
>NW_022196914.1:64414692-64476101 GCF_008632895.1 Mastomys coucha | reverse complement strand
AAGAGGATTGGATGAAAATGATTCAGTGGAGTGAAAATTTGATGACAGAGGACAAATGGGGAGAAGAAACTACAGTGAAGTCCTGGATGGTGAGAGGGGATGGGACAAAATGTGCCATTTCTCTGAGCTAGTCTACCTATGGCAATAGGCAGGCAGCTTGGCAAAGCATGTGGGCACTGACAGCGAGGGAATGTCCTGAGTGTGGAAGCTGTAGATATTGTTTTATTAGCCTTTCTTTCTTTCTTCCTTTCTTTCTTTCTTTCTTTCCTTTTTTTTTATGGTGCAGGAAGCATATAAGGGTAAAGGCTGAAAAGGAAGTCTGGGGATTCAGAAGATGAAATAACATATTAAAATGACCATGTAGGACAGTAAAGGGGTGAATGGATGAATGGAGATTAACAAATACTCTGTTCACCCAGCAGCATTAAAGGACTGCTTGAGGTACCCAGCCATGAATCCATACAGTCAGTCTTCAAACTTGTACATCTTGCTTCATCAATTTATAGCCAAATGAATATAGACACAGAATAGGTAGAGAGTTAAAATTAAATAAGGTTCAGTGTTTCAAGACAGGTAAAATAATACAAGAAAATATCATAACAATTCACTACAGAATTTAAGACAAGTAAGAAAGAGGTAGGGAAAAGTATGGGATCAGCGGATTGGAGAGGTTGGTTAAAGAATTGTTGGGGTGTGGATCCTGGAGGAAGTGTGCTAGAAACACAGGCAGTAGGAGCCAGGAATTAAAATGCTGAGGACAGAGATGGCTGGTGGAATACAATTGGGGATGATACAGTCTTGGAAAAGGTTTCTAAATCTCATCACCCTGACACTTTAGATCAGATAGTTCCTTATTATCAAGAGCTGTCTGGTGCACTGTCAAGTGTTTGGCATCATCTATGGCTTCTACCCACGCGAGGCTATAATACCAGCCTCTCTAAAGGTGGTGACATGTAAACATGTCTCCAGACTTGACAGAACTCCCTTGAAGTCAGAAACACCGTATAACCAAATGGTTGAGTTCAGAGGAGCAGAAAAACCCAAGAGGCCAAGAGTGAAAGAGAAAGACAAGAATTTTCTGGGGGTTTGTCAGGATTGGAAGCAGTTAGGATTGAAGTAATGCTTGCAAGAGTGACTGATGGTATGCCAAGACCACAACAAACAGAAGTGACGTCAGAGAGGACAACAATTAGGAATCTGGGAATAAACAGCGAAGCTGGTGAAACACAGCTCCACACAGTGGAAAAGCTGCTGCTCGAACAACCGATCCTTCCCCGAGGCTTTTTAAATGTCTAGAAGGTGGGCAGACACCTCCACGTGACTTCATGTTCAATTAAATTAGACTTACAGAGTCAAAAATAGGGGTCAGTCACAAACAATTGGCACCATTTCTGACTCCATATATAACAAACAGCTGAAGGCACATAATTTGGGCTGAACGCCACTCTAAAAATAGGACATAACATCTTGGTTTTTAAAATACTCTCGACTTTCTTTCTGCTTCATGAAAACATCATGCGGTCTTAGATTAGAAGAGAAATATCTTCTTTTTATTACGTGATTGCCTTCCTCTGTTGCTACAGAGCAATTGCAACCAAGACTTTCCTTTGATAGTCAAACTGCCTTCATCCTTGCCAAGGTCTGATGGTCAGGGAGGACAAAAGACCTTAATGCTAATATTTTAATAATACTTAATACTAATATATTAATAATAATAATAATAATAATAAGCTAATTTGCAATGCCCTCCCACTGTGCGTTACCTGCTCCTCTCATTGCCACCTGGAAAGACATCATCTCACCAGAGGAACAAAAGCCCAACTTTGATTTACATCTAACTTAAAGCATGTTGACAAAGGAAGTATACAGAATGAATAGACGGTCCCCTCTACAGGAGAGGCAGCTTGGGTATGGGAAATTCCAACCATCCTGCTATTTATTACACTCTCCCCAGTGTGCTCCCATTGTGATAATTAAGTCTGCAGACCACAAAGAAGCTAGGCTCACTGAACTCTCACAAGCCTATCTGTCTACATCGTTTTGCCTTCTTATAGCTATACTGAATTAAAATTTTATAATGGATAAACATGAAGCGATGGAGTCAAGGAAATGCAATGGGACTCCTCCAAGTCCTGCTTAGCTTTACAGATTATTGAATCCAAGATTTAAGGCTCACGTAAAACAAGGGTGAAATCCTCTCATTCTCCAAATCACCATTTGCTAGAGCTCAGTAATGGTATAATTACTTAGTTTAGTTTTTTTTATTTTTTAACATGGTGTTATTGCAATGACTAAGGTATTTTCATATGTTCAGAATGAGATCCTTTGCTATTAGGAAAAAAGGGAAAAATGTTTGAAGCATAAATTTGAATTTAAACATCAGCTTTGTTACCTAGTAGCAGTTCTGTTGCTTAAATAATCGAATTTTCTATTCTGTTCATTGGGAATAATGTTCCCATGATGAAAAACTTCCCTAAAATATGAATGGCATACTTCTGAGAGTAATTTTTCAGTAAATAAATAATTCTATTTCTTATTAGTTAAAACAAGCCTTAGAAAATGGAAATAACATATCTAGTTAAGCCTCTCAATAAAATATTCTTCTGATTTTTCTTATTAAAAATCATAAGCTTTGGATTGTAGCTATTTTAATATTTCCTTACAGTTATGACACAAAGAATAGGTGCCTACCTTCCAAACTTTCTTGTTCATCAGGAGTATATGCATCCATCTGACTTTGTTCCCGCAAGAAACGAATAACTGCGTAAACTAGGGGCTTCACCGATGACATTGTAGACACTTAAATATCTCCTTGATTAAAAAAGAAGAAGAAAATGCCAAGGGTCATCCACTAAGTTAAAAGCAATAAAAGCAAAAAATATTCATTACCTTGATTACTTTTCTCTCTTTAAAGGGTCAAGAAAGCACAAGTAATGTATTCCACATGTTCATTCAAACCCAGCACTATTAAACTATGTTAAAGCTTGCATTAGTAAAATAGGTTTTCAAAACATGTGTAGCAAAACCTAGAGCTCATTGTGTCAACGTATATGATACAGATACAAGAAAGTATAGGAATGCAGACATATGGAAAATCACCCTTGAAAGGCCTCACTTTTAAGTTGAGGGAGATTTCGTACTGCTGACTCAGAATGTGAGCCACAATGAGCACCTTCCGTGGGTTTGTTTTTTTTTTTTTAAATGTATTAATCATTTATACTCCACTACTTTTGTAGGTTGAGAGTTACTTGCTGACGACAAGGCTCTATGGAAAGGTTATTCAACCACTGAGTGTTATTGTTAAACCGGCGTTTTCATTTAATCAGCACTCTGGTCAGAAATCACCGTCTAACCCGACAGATAGTACAAACCGATCTGCCCCTGCCTGCAGTAGCTGTGCTCTCGTGGACAAGCTGGAAGCTCCTGGCCGCGTTCATTCACATGGAATACTATGCATCCAAACAGTGGCGCAGGGCCAGGTGGCATTAATGGCTTATTTCTACTAAATCGTATCAGCAATCTGCTCCCCGGGATCCCTAATTCACAGCCAGGGTGTGGTACCCGCCGCTAGGATGTTTATTAGTTTTGTACTTCTAAAAGCGAATCCACTCCCTAGGCCAGAGAGGTTATTACACATACTGACTAAGGACTCGGGGCAGAAGAGAGAAACAGAATGGGGGTTGGGGGGGAGCTGTCCAACCTCCTCCAAGCTTCCCCTCCTACATCTCCAATCACATCCACCTCCCACCCCCACGGTTCCCTCCCCGCTGTACCCCGGCTTTGCCTCAGCCGAGACGGTATTCGCCAGGGGTGCGTGGTGCAGGCCTCCACCTGGGGCTGCGGGAGACTCACCCTTTCCAGATAGAAGCCCCCTTACCAGCCAAGAGGACACGAGATGACGGCTGCGGGCTCCGGGGCGTCGGGAAACGGCTCCGCCTGCCCCCACGGTCCTGGGGCTTGAACCGTGCTCAGTATCGCAGAGGGGGCCACGTCTCCCAAACTTCCCCGGCTCCAACGCTACTGCCGCCCCCTCAGCCCACCCGGCTGCTCGCCAGGCTCTCGGACGACCAGGCTTGCTGGATCCGCCCCAGGGGCGGAGCCGGGTACGGAGGGGTGGGGTGGAGGAGGGACAGGGCGAGGGGCGGGGCGAGGGACTCGGGGCGGGTCGGGTCCGGGGGCGGGGCCGGATGCGGGGCGGGCCGAGGGGCGGGGCCACGGCGTAGGCGTGGGTCTGCAGCACGTGGGAGGGCGCTGGCAGGGCTGGCTGGCTGCCTCAGCCTCGAGCCCTTGTTTCCTCGGCTCGGCCCACTCTCGGCTTCCGGGCCGGCAGACTCCACCGCCGGCCTCCTGCACCTACGAGCCGAAGGACCACCCGCCAGCTGCTGCCGGCCTTCCGGCCTGCTCATGATCACCCTGTGCCTTTCGGCTCTGCGAGGCCTCCACAGGTACTCTAGTGGGCGGGTTAACCTTGACCGTGGGCAGGGTGGGGTCGTCTGTCCGCGAATGCCGTGGGGCCTGGTACAGCCCTACTACACCCACCCGTGATGCTTCTGGGACTGTCCTTTCCCTCTGCCTGCTTGATGGACTTCGTAGGGACACCTGGTGCAGCAACCTGGGGCCACCTTTCGCTTCCCGCTTCCCCGAGGAGGCCATCCTTTCCCCTTTGTTTGGGATTGCTTCAGCCGCAGTCTGTGAGAATGGTGATTCACAGATCCAACCCAGAATAAATACCGAAGGCTAGGCAGACGCGCCCTACAGAACTGCAGACATGATATAGAAAGTGCCGCAGCTGTGGACTCCAGAAATATAGCATTTTCGTATGCACCTCATGCACTTGTTAGCGGTCCAGGCGTTTAATATACACCCGAGACCGCTTTGGTTTTGATATTTATTTCCGTCCTTGGTTTTCTAACTTCATTTTATCTCCCTCCTTCCTTAAAACATTCGATCTCTTAACCTGGCAAATTGACTTGGTCCAGAATTGTTGCTTGGACACGGTTTGGAGCAACCTAGGTTGCTGCTTTGAATTGCTTCCTAGCGCTCTAACCACACCCCTCTGCAACAGACCAGTAGCAAAATGGTGAGAGAATTAAATTCTTTGCACGGATATGCCGGTTTTCGGGAACAAAGCTGCCACCAACCCCCATTGCCAAATCTGCTTTACACAGAAATGTCATGTGAAAGTTCAAAGGGGAAAAAAGAACTTAGTGGGATTTGTAGATGTGCACAAAGCTATTTTCAACCATCAGCATTTCTGCTTTTCATCATTTTCTATTGTGCTTTGCCACTCATCCGTGTGGATCGTGTGTTCCTTAGTCCTTGTGCACCCAAGGGACAATAGTGATTCTGCAGAGTTCACCTGATGACTGTGACCGTTATTTGAGCAGTTTGTGGTTTTCTGGTCTCCAGGCTGGAAGAGGTAAAGCTGTCAAATAAAGCTGTACCTAGAAATGAAGTTCTTTTTTTCACTTAATGGAAAAGCAAGAAGAGGGAATAAATTGCCATTATAAAGCTGCTCGCTCTCTTCACTAACTTTTTAATATTGAGACCCCTTTAGCTTTCAAAAATTGCTGAAAACCTAGGAATATTAATTTTGTTTTTGTTGATTATATCTACCAATAGTTAACATATGTAATTACAACTGGCACATTCATAAAGGACAAATATTTATCTAATAGTAATAAATATAGTATGTGCATATTTTTCCATTTATCTTGTCAGTGGATGCTGGAGTGACTTAATACAAAATAGCTTGATTACTACATATACCTGTACATTTAAGCTGTTTCTCCATTTTATGTTGATTTAAGAAGGAAAATCTTACTTCACATTCATATATAGGTAGAAAGAAAAGAATATTTTAATAGCTTTCTAAGGTAACCATGGTTGGCGTTTGGTTTTTTAAAGGGTGAGTTGCAGAGTATAGTTGGGAGTACTACTGGACTCTTCTTATGCTGCTACGTTAAATCCATTTGGTGTATCTTTCTTTTTAAATTGAGAGGGTAGTCTACATAATTTTGAAACTCTGGTCAAAGTTCATTTGGGAGTTAGTGGCTGTGTTATGGAGTTTTTCTAATATTGACCTGTTTTATTACATTAGATAGGAATGTAACTATCAAAAGTTACATTCCTTGGGGTTATCATCCATTTTTATAAGAAATCTTCAAATGTTCATTGTAGTGGATAGGATTCTCCAAAATTCTAGTTTTTATTTGAAACCTGGAATTTTATTAGTGACATACATTCTCATATTTTTCCTTAAAGTGACAGTCTCACTTGATTACTTCTCTGGGGTTAGTTTTGCTTGTTTGTTTGCTTATTATTTTGTTTGTTTTGTTTTGTTTTTGAGCCAGGGTCTTGATATATAAAGCCCATGCTTTATAATGCTTTTTATATGCTATATAAAGCCCATGATCTTGAATTCATGGTCCTTGTGTCTCAATCTCCCAGTTGCTTCGATAACAAGCATGATCCATCTCATACACCTACTAGTATTCTAAACCCAGAATTCTTGTTTTGCTGGGATTGAATCCATAGATTATCAATGGCTGGACAAGCAGAATAATTCTGATTTGTTTGTCATTAAAAATAGTATTATAATCAGGTATAGCAACAGATTTCTGTAATCTGAGCGTTGGAGACATGGAATAGAGGATCAAGAGTTGAAGGCAAGACCCAGTATCAAAAAAAAAATTTGTTAACTTCTAAAAAAAATTGTAGGGTATTCCATGAAAAGAAAGGTAGAAAAGAAGGTATTTTGGCTCACAGTTCATTCATTTTCATAGATACCACTGTGATTGGCCCAGTCAGTTCCCCTGGAACACCATTATTCAGAAGTAATGTGTATGTGCTTGGCTGTACATCCACAGTGAAGGATTGTGACTAGATAAACAATATTTAATACAAGAATATCCTAAAATACAACTGAGATTCTTTTTAGCGGGAGTGTAAGGCCTTGAATTTGTCTACCAATGGTAATAATAGTTTTAAGTGCAAAGATAGCAACAGTTTTATCCACCATTGATTTTATGATCATCACACAGGTCTATGAAGCAAAAATTGTATTATAAGCTTCAGTATTATGGAAGATTCTACACCTCATGTTCTTCTTGGCCTGGTCTCAGGGTCCACTGTACTAACCTGTGACCTTATTATTTGCCCTCTAAATGTGGAGAACTGCTTGTATTATGGTATCCAGACTCTTCATTAATGCATGCAAAGAAATAAATATATAAAAAGCATAAAATTATTATTTTCTTAGAAGTTGGTAGTATGCCAGGTATGATGGTATGTGCCTGCTATCTCAGCATGTGATAGGCAGAGGGAGTAGGGTTGTGAGATCCAGGGTCTCAGAGTAAGACCCTGCCTCAAAGAAGGGATGTATGGTGGTGATTAGTATTACTAATCTAAGTATATCAACTCTTATGTCACTTGACAACATAAATAACAGTCACTATGGTGTTTTGAATAAGAATGGCCCCCATAAACTCATATTTGAATACTTAGTCATCAGGGAGTAGCACTATTTAAGAAAGACTAGAAAGTGCAGCCTTGTTGGAGTTGGTGTGGCCTGGTAGGAGGAAATGTATTGCTGGGAGTGGGCTTTGAGGTTTCAAAAGTCTATGCCAGTCAGCCCCTCTCCTACCCAGCCCCCTCTCTTTGGATCAGGATAGCTCTCAGCACTACACCTGACTACCACCATGATAATAATGGACCAAGCCTCTGAAACTGTAAGAAAGCCCCCAATTAAAGTTGCCTGGGTCTTAGTGTCTCTTCATAGCAATACAACAGTGACTAAGACAGTTATCATATACAGAAGTAGTCCTAATCTTTGGGCTTAAATGACTAATAGAGAGTCTGTTGTGTCAAATGCTATCCTCCCAAAAAAGTTGGTAGTAAATAGCATGTGAGGCCTTCTGTTCTCCTTTTCTTGTTTACTCTGGTACTTGGGCATATCTGGGCCAGGTTTTGGGGGTTGGTTTTTGTTTTGTTTTGTTTTGTTTTGTTTTTTGACAGAGGTGGAGTATATGTTTTCTTTCCTATTGGCAGAGCAGCTATATGTTGTTCCTAGACAGCTTGGCAGGTAGGGTGCTTGATGAAGAGTATTGGTTGTATTTCTTATGAATAAACAGGCCAGGGACCTAGAGATTAGATTGTAGGTTGTGGTTGCTGTCATGCTAGAGCTTAACACTGTGCTATGTCCACTTTGATACATGTCCTGTCCTTGGGGTGTGTGTGTGTGAAAGAGAGAGAGAGACAAAGACACAGACAGACAGACAGACAGACAGGGTCTCACTTTGTAACTTAGTGGCCTTGAATTTGCTCTGTAGCCTAGGATGGCCTGAACCTTAGCATTTAGTATCCTCCTGTTTGCATCCTACTGTTTCTTTCTCTACTCTAGTGCTAGGATTACATTTATGCACTACCATGCCAAGCTTAAATGTCCTTAATAAGTCTTTCTTTCTCAAATCTTAAATTTCTTAGTGTAAGCTCTTAAAATAGAATTTGTAAATCAAGGGGCATACATAACTTTCAGGACTTTAGTCCTTATCATAGTCTTTTCTAAAAAATATTTACAGGCTGGAAGTTGGCTTAGGAAGTAAAGTGCTTGCCACACACAAAGAGCTGAGCTTGATCTATTGCTGCCAAGGAATAATCTTGGCTTGGAGAGGGGTTCTGAGGAAAAGGTGTTTGGGAGCAGTGAAAGAAACGACTCAAAGTCAATGAGGTGGGGTGTAAGTTGACAGCCTTGTGTTCTGCTCCAGACTGGTCTCCAGAGATTTCCAGATCAGTTCTTGCAGAACAAAGCCCAGTCTTTTATTTGCATATCAGTTCAATTGTACTCTTACCAAGTTCCCTTCTGAATCAGCATTTTATGACCTTAAGCCCTTGATACTTAGAAAAGACAGCAGCATTCATTTTAACCTAGCAGTGGATTCAGAGATCCGCCTTCCTTTGTAAGCAGACAGTAAGCTATTTGGGTAAGAACCTTCACTGAACTCACCATTTCTGCCATGCCTGGTCCTAAACTAGCTGTGACCCAGGCTGCCCTTGAACTCAGGAATCTGCCTGCCTTTGTAAGTAAAAACAATAAACTTAGCTGAATGGGATCTTGCCCTGTGATCCCTCCCCAAATATCTTTTCTTTAATATCTTTCTGACAAGCTGGCTCATAGTGCAGCTGCCTTTGTTCTTTTAGATCCATGAAGCTCCTTATACAATTCATAGTGCATACTTATTTTGTGTACTTGAGAAATTATGTATTTTTGAACTTGGGTTTTCAGAGTTCTTTCCTACAGCCTTAAGTGCTGTCCTGAAGGTCAGATTTTGCTAAGGACATACCCTCACCACCTGGACTTGTGCTGTTTTTAATTATCATAGAGTAATTAACCTTCACAGGGAGAATATTTCCTGAAGGAAGAACATAAAGTAAATTATGTACATTATTATACAAACAAGCCCCATGCCTACAGTGACTATCAGCACTCGTGGAGGCTCATGCCCTGCTGGCTGTGCTTCAAGGGAGAAAACTGTCATACGGCCCCTTCCACAGTGGCCATGCAGGACTTGGCACATTCCACTTATGTAAAGGCTAAACTCGGGGAATAGGTGGATCTCCAGAGCTCCATGGCCAGCCAGTCTAGTTGAATATGTGAGCTTCAGGTTCAGTGAAAGAACAACAGAACATCAAGTCCAACATTGGCCTCTGGCCTCCATAAGCATAGGAGTATACATATAAACATCTTTATATACCACACAGAAAAAAAAAATCCAAGTTATAACAATGCATCAGAATATATAAATGTGGTTTCTCTACACTTTCACCAATACCTCAGCATTTAAGTAATTTTTTTTTGTCCTCAATTCAGTAAGTAGAAACTTCTTTTATTATATAATTTGTATTTTCTTATATTTCTATGGTGATGTATTAGGTGGCTATAATTTATTGACAAGTTCAGGACAGTGGTATAGAAACAGAAAAAGTGATATGTTTTCTGATGTAAGAAGTTAATCATATTAAAAAAATCTTAGAAAGTCAATGCAAAGTTATTCATAAATGTAGTAGTTTTTACATATCTGATAGAAACTAAGTAAAATTGAGATTATATTCCTAAGTTCAGTACATACTAACCTCTACAGTCTTAGGAGAGGGGTGCCAGGAAAAAAAATTGTACAATAAAGAAATTATTTGAAGGCACAAATATCAAAAAGCTAACCTAAGATTATTTGTCCAAAACAGATTATAAAGAAGTTAAAAATGGGAATTTTTGTTGTGATATCTTTTCACCACTGACTTTGGTCAAAAAATCCCCTTTCTTTTTCAAACTCTAATATAATCTTTTGGTTCAGACAAAGTACAGAACTTCTATGAGAAGAAATACCTATGTTAAAATATGAAGAGCCAAGGAAATGAGTGTGTATTGGGTCCGAATTTATATGTCAAGGTGTGTGTTGGAAAGGGCTTGTATAGTGTTTGGAGTCTGGATCCAGCAGGTCTGAGTTTGTATGCTGGCTCTGTCCCTGATCAGCACTGTGGGCTTAAGCTAAGGTGGTTACCTGACTGTCTCCTTGTCAATAAGTGCACCAGTGACTGGACAGTATCTGCAGTCACCAAAAGTTTGAGGGTGTATTAATTTTGTAATCTTCTGTGTCTAATGACACAGCAGTGAACAGAACAGACAGAAATCTTACATTGGAGGAATGTGCCTTACATGGTGGGGAAAAAAAACCACAATATGTAGCATACTAGATTTTTAAAAAGAAAACCATGTTTTGCTATTTTTAGAGCAGCAATGGGGGATATTCAGTATTGATGGGAATGAAATTGTAGATAACGAACAGGCAAGGCCCAGACAGAATGTGACATTTGATCAGTGATCCAAGAGAAATAGGGACTTATGCTGTGGAACTACCAGGAGCTGAGCATTCTAAGCACCGGAAAATGAAAAGGCCAAAGTGGTGATGTGTCTGGTGTGCTTGAGACCATGAAGGAGCCCATTGCAACTAGGGTGGAGTTAACATCAGGCTATGAACAGGAGATAGGTCAAAGAAATGTGTAAGTATAAAGTTTAAGATTCAGAGATGAGAAATAGAGGGCATTTTGAAAATTAACTGGCTAGACAGGTTCCTGTACTTTGTAATTAACTTTCTACCAACTACAGTGCTTATTATTCTAAGCTAACCTTTGCAGTGGTTGAGTAGTTTTTCTGGTCTTTGTATACCTAACATCAGGCATGTGCTGAGTAGGGAACTCTAGTGACTATTACATGATGGAGGGGGTATCTGCCTCTTTCTGGTATGATCTCTCATTCAGCAGGGTTACATGAGAGAGTTGACATATGCAAGACTTGAGTTAATGGAACACTGTCAACTCTGCCACATTGTATTAGCTAAACCAAGTCCCAAGGCCAGAGCAGACTCAAGAAAAAGGGAAGGGACTCTGTCTCTTGATTGGAAAGGCAGCGGACTCACATCCTGGGCACATAAATGCCTCTAGAGTGGAAAAACTGAGTCCACAGCTGTCATACCCAGTGTTCTGTTGCTGTGAAGAGACCATCATGATGAACATGGCAACTCTTATAAAGGAAAGCAAATTGGGCCTAGGTTACAGTGCATTTAGTCATCATGGTGGGGAGCATGGTGGCATGCAGGTAGATGTGGTGCTAGAGAAATACCTGAGAGTTCTGGATATGCAGGCAGCAGGAAGAGCAGACACTGAGTGGCCTGGCTTGATATTTTCAGATTTCCAATCATTTACTAAAACCAAAGGAGATCAATAGAGACGGTACAAAGTGGAAAAGAATCTCCAACTTACAAAACAATGTTTGTGATTTATACATCAGACTTAGAAGCACCTGTTTCCACCACTCTGAGGTTATCCAGTTTCTCCCACTTGGCATTAAAATGGGAACCCTAGTATTTCAAGTCACACTGAGCTTTTTGTTTTTGTTTATGTGTATGGGTGTTTCATCTGCAGACGTGTGTGCCTGTGGAGGCCCAAAGAGTGCAGCAGATACCATGGAACTGGAGTTACAGATGGTAGTGAGCTATTATGTGGTCCTGGGAATGGAACTACAACCTCTGGAAGAGCAGCCAGTGCTCTCAACCATTGAGGTCATCTCTGCAACCCTTGAGCTGGAATATTTCTGAGAGCTAATAAAGAAAGAAGAGGAACAATATTTTGCTCTGTATAATGGGCAGAGCTACAGAGAGTAAAATAACCACAATTTTCTGGTGAATCTTTCTAAAAATTCATAATACCCATACTCTCAGGGCTGCATAGTTAGATTCTATTTGTTTGCTTGTTTGTGCATTTGTTCTTTTATTGGTTTTTTTGAGACAAGGTTTCTCTGTGTAGCTCTGGTTGTCCTGGAACTCACTCTATAGGCCAGATTGGCTTCTGCCTCCCAAGTGCAGGCCCGAGTTAGGTTTTGCTGTGAACTTAATTCATTTCCCAACCTTCTAACTTCTCTAGGAATTCTGCATAGTACCTCACTGTCTTCTTTGTCAAGGTACGAAAAAGAGAAATTTTGTACTTGCAAAAGGAACACATGAATCATTAGCTTGTATTCCCTAGTTGAGCAGCTCCTTTTCAGGTCTCACAATCACCTGGTCACTGGACAGGCATTTGTTGAACTCCTGCTATGCTGCTTATTCTCACTGTTGCCTTGTCCTAAGTCTGTTTTACAGCTTTCCCCCGTAGACTTGTTGCCACTCCTTTTAACCTGATGTAACCATTTACTTAAGTCAAAAGCTTGGAAGCTGAAACTAGAGAGATAGGTAAGTGGTTAAGAGCAGATTCTGCGCTTAGAGAGGACCCAAGTTCAGTTCCTTGCACTTCCAGTACCCCACAGACCCTTCAAACTCAGCTCCAGGCAATCTAACACCTTCTTCTGGCCTCTGAGGGCCCTGTACCAGATGAGGGCACTGTACCAGATGAGGGCACTGTACCAGATGAGGGCCCTGTACCAGATGAGGGCACTGTACCAGATGAGGGCACTGTACCAGATGAGGGCACTGTACCAGATGAGGGCACTGTACCAGATGAACAAAAGCCTGTAATCCCATCAGCAGAGACAGGTGGACCTCTGTGAGTTTCAGGACTACACAGAGAGACCCCATCTCAAAGAAAAAAGAAAAATATTCCTCTAAATTACAAAAGCATATTTCTAGTATGTTTATGTCCCTCTCCTGCCTCTCTTCACCCATGTCCCTTTGTGTACCCTAGAGGTGACCACAGCCCCATGCTCTCCTTTTGTCACCCCCTTTATACATGTTCTCAAAATGCATGTTGCCCAAGCTGCCTATGATTTAGGTTTACTTGCTGAAACTAGTTTCATGTGGCCGTAGCTCAGTTTTACTTTTGTGCTGCTGGGAATCTTTGGTTGTGTAACGCTTCCAAAGTTTATCCGTTTTCTTGTTCTTGGGTCTTTAGGTTGGTGTTCTTTTTTTTTTTTTTTTGCATATATATATATATATATATATGTATATGTGTATATATATTTTTCCCCCCTGCACACTGTTGTCTGCCACTCTAAACAACTCTTGATGTTGTTACAGAGGCTTTTGCTGGTGTAGTGCTTATAAATGGAAACACTTGTCACATATATACATTTATTGTTGAATCTTAGCATATGCTCATCTTTGTTATTTGTACAATGTGCCTATTCATATCTGTAGTAGGCACGGTTACCTAAAGGAACAGAATATTTACAGAAAGTAGATTTATTAGACTGGCTTACAGGCTCTGGTTCAGCACGTTTAACAGTGGCTCTCCCAATGGAAAGTCCAAGAATCCAAGTTATTCCATACAAGACACTGGATGTGTCAGCTGGTCTTCAGTATACACCTGAATCCAAAGAAGTAGGCTGTAATACCAATGAGGGAGTGTGCCAACAGCAGGATAGATGCGCTAGCCAATGAGAGTAAGGGTGAGCAGGCAAACCACAAAAGCTTCTTTCTCTCATATCCTTTCTATAGACTGCCATGAGAAGGTGTAGCCCAAACTTAGGGTAGGTCTTCTTACTGCAGAAGATCTGGATTTAGGGTGGGTTTTCCTGTCTCAAATGATCCAGTCAAGAAAAGTCCTCACAGATGTGCCCAGCTGCTTGGGGTTTTAGTTAATTCCAGATGTAGTCCAGTTGACAACCAAGATTAACCATCAGAAAATCTTTTACCTGTTTGCCTATTGAACTTTCCTTTCTTTCCTTCTTTCCATTCCTTCTTCCTATCATTCTGAAAAATCTCTTTGTGTATTATAGGCATGTGTTACTCTGCTTTGGTGTTCTATTTCTATATACAGTGTAAGTTCTGTTGGTATAGTCAGTATGTATTCTATAAATTCTACCTGTCACTTGTTTACAGCATTCAAAAGATTTGTTTATAACATGGTTGATTAGAATGTTACTGAGCTAAACTCTGAGGAAAAACTTTAGACAAGGTAGAAACTATCTCTGCCCTCACTTTACTCACAGGAGTCAAAAAATAAATAGATCTCTAAGATAGATTATATGACATGTTGTGAGTCTCAACTTAGTTCGCTCTGCTTTAGGTGAATTTACCCGACCACTGCTGAATTCAGTTCCTCTGAATCCTGTAAGGACTTCCCTAGCCCAAGCATTGCTTAAAATAGTTGATAGTTTCTGAGATCAGGAACCCAGCTTTTTGTTGTTGTTCACTTTGATATGTCTAACATTTAGCATGATATTATAGCATAGTAGATGCTGAATAAATGTTATCAGTGAGTGGCAGAGAGAAAAGGTAGCATGAGTAAGAGCAACTGAAGATCCCGTATTCCCTGCTAATATCTTCTAAGTACCTAAATTTGGCAAATGGTATTGACAATTTAGATATAAGTGAGTGTAACTTGAGTATGAAGTACATATTTTAAACTGTTTGAAATGACTGCTTCTAAATTTCTTTAACCAAAATGCCAGTTGCTAAGGGAAATTACTATGAATAAGTATTAATTAACCAGTAGAAACCTAGTTACACACTTACAGAGAAGAAATATATAGAAATATGCAGTACTCAGCTAGCTTTTGGTGGCTTGCTCAAGCAGCAGATACAGAGGAATCTTGGGCATACACTAGGGTGGCACAAGGCAGAGATGAAGCCATAAATGAGAAGTGGGAACTTTGTCTTTCTCTGCAGTCATCATTGGAGGCATTCAGAGCCACTTAGTCCCTTACAGACCCAGTTGATAGCTCTGTAAAGCAATAGTCTCCATAAAGCAATAGTATACTTAATGGTTCTCCAGAAGCAGAGCTCTTCTAAATCTGTTGGCCTAGATATGAAAGAAGTGCCAGTCTGTGAAATACTGGGTCAGAAGCAATCAAGCTGAGAAGGAGCAGAAGGCAAGTCCCTTTTGAATGGGCCTGGGGTCAGCTCATGCAGGGGAGCCAGACTCTACAGACGTTTATAACTCAAGAGGTACTTGAGATTGAGGCCACACATTGTCTGTGGACAGGGCATATTCCTGGGAGAGGCAGATTCTAGTTGGTCAAACTTAAGAAGTGATAGCGTGCAGTTTCACCTATGTGGTGGGAAAAGTACCCAGCCCAAGGACACCATGATGGTGGGGTCATATCTAGAATATATCTCTTACCTGCTGTATTAAATCCAGCTCCTTGTGCCAAAAGCACTGTACCCTCCTAACAGCCTGGACTTGGCTGGAAAGAAGAGATAGCATGAGTTGGGATATAAAAGAACCCAGCTCTAGTCAGAAAGATATGTAACTGCTTATCAGAAATGCTTCTTATCAACACTCAAGTGCTGCAAAGGTTCAGAGGTGGGGGATGATGGAACGTGGCTGGTTACAACATGTGTGTGCACTCCAGAACTTCGTGTTCCATAAACCCTAACGTGGTGCTGTTAACTATGCAAGGCACTGTGCACGCAGGCCCTTTCTGGAAACAGATTGGCATTATTTACTTACTGAAATTGGTTCTTCCTTCTCAAATAGATCTCCTCTCAAAGTGCACTTGTGATTGCTGACCTAAAATTATACAGTAAAATGAATGAAATAATAGCCAGGTATAAAGACAAAAAAATAATTGAAAGAGCATTGGGCCAGTCAAGTATTCTGCTATGGGCAGTCTGACATTTAGGACAAAGGAAAGCTAGAGAGAAGGCCCAGTGGTGAAGAGCCCTTGCTGCTCTTCCAGAAGACGAGTTCTGTTCCCAGCACCCACATTCAGTGGCTCACAACAACTTGTAAATTTAGCTTCAGAGAACCTGATACTCTCTTCTGGCCTCTGAAGGCATCTGCATACAAGTGGCATACATACATACACATAAATTAAAAAAAAATAACACGAATCTTTAATAAACAATTATTAGAAGCATTTTTTTCTAAACACTGTTTCAGAGGAAGATGTATCATGCAGACCCATAATGTAGCTGAAAGTGAGCAATGCCATGAATAACAGCCTAAGGAATGCTGTGTGGTAAGTGTGCAAGCAGACTTTTTATAATTAATTATTTTTATTTCATGTGCATTGATGTTTTGCCTGCCTGCACCTATGTCTCTGTGAGGGTGTTTGATCCCCTAGAACTGGAGTTAAAGAGCTGTGATGCCCTGTGGCTGTTGGGAATTGAACTCAGGTCCTCTGAAGAGTAGCCGGTGCTCTTAACTGCTGAGTCATCTCTCCAGCCAGGAGTAATTCTTATCTTGTTTATGTTTTGCTTGTTAAAAGGCAAAGGAAACTCAGTATAGTAATGGTAAAAAATTACATACTTAAATAATTGGAGTATAAATGTAAAGATGATAAATCCCTTAGATGGTAGTAGAGAAATTGATGTGACAGAGGGAGAGGGGTCACTTCCAAGATAGAAATAGGGACAAGGACGTGATTTATGAGTTTGCAGCTGGGCTTTGAAGGTTTGGATGTGGAGAGACCAATGTTCTCTAATCCCTTGTTTATTAGAACTTAAAAATAGCAGTGGGTAAGAAGGCAAGGGCTGCTCAGAACTAAGAAAAATCAGCTGAGAGAGGGCATGTGCTGTGCAGATCCTGAGGTCCATGGAGGTCTCAGTCATGCTGTCTCACTAAGCTAACATGGAGCGAATATTAAACGCCTCCTACAATCTTTGTAAAGCCTGGGGGAGTTACTGTATTGAAAATATAGGACAATGTTTGACACCAAGCATTGTAACTTCATCCCCCTTCCATCCAAGGCAGAGAGGAACACTAGGGCCTGGGTAATTAAGAACTTGAGTTACTGAAGGGCACTCAGGGGTAGAACAGGTGCTTAACATGGTCAAGGCTCTGGTTCCATCACCTCCACCTGGAAAAGAAGCTACAGAGCTGTATCAGTGAGGAGGAGGAGGACCTAGATGACCTGCTGAGGAGATGTGTTAATAGGAAAATGAAAGATCAGAGGACCAGAGTTCTGGATCTCTTCTCATTAGAACACCAGTCTGTTAAAGAGGATGTGAACAGTGTTAATTGTGAGGTGTTATTTTTCTGCTACCTTAACTACCTACTAAGAGCAGGATAGCACAAACAGCACCTAGGAAAAAGCTCTTAAAATCCTGTGTAGTTTGCAATTGGAAGACTGATGTGGCTGCCAAGAACAAGGCAGGAGAGTCAGTGATCAGGTCATACCAAGTTTGGGCTGTCAAGTCACCGAATGGAACAATTTCCAGCCTGAGCTGGTTGATCTCCGTGTGATAGCCCATGTCATTACAGAGCCATTAAGTTCATAACTGTCCTTGTGGCTGAACATCCTATGACCTGAGCCTCAAGTGATGGATATTCTCAGTTCGTGTTCTTACCCTTTCTGTGTGCCTCCCTGCTAACGTTCTTCCTTTAATCTACAAACACGGCTTCCAGCTTCCACACCACATCCCTCTGCAACCCTCCCTTCAACCAGCTACTGCTCAGTTCTTTTCCTCTACTTGGCCAGAGCCCTCTGTTGCTGTACACATGCGGTTTGAATGTAAATGGTTCCCCATGTGTTCCTGTGTTTGGATACATGGTTCCAGCTAAGGCACTATTTTAGAGAGTTGTGGAATCTTTAGGAGGTAGAGCCTTGCTGGAAAAAGCACTGGAGGAGTTCCATTGAAGTTTTATAGCCTGTCCCTGCTTCCTGACCACTCTGCTTGCTGACTCGCTGCAGTGTGACCAGTCATGTCATGCCTCTGCTGACACACCTACCAGGCCACAATGGGCTGCGTTCCCTTGACTGTAAGCCTCAAATAAGCCCTTCTGCTTAAGCAACTTAAGTTGCTTCTGCTCAAGTACTTGATCATAGCAAAAGGAACTAATCCACATCCTAACTCTTTATAGGTGACATAGTCTTGTCAGAAAGTTGTGCATCTCCAGATGTTTGTACTTCTCTCTCCTACTCCTCAGCTCCAGCTGTCTCCAGTCCTGTCTCCAGCTCCACATCTCCACACTTGGGCCAGCAAAATGAAAGTGCTTGCCACCAAGCTTGGCCTGAATTCAGTCTCCAGAACTCACCTACTCCCAAACACCTGCATTCACACATGCACACACTCACACACACACTCACACATGTATACTCACACACATACATACATACATACATACACTCACACACAGGCTCACACACGCACAGTCTCACACACACACACTCACACATGTATATTTTTACACATACACTCACACATACATTCATACATACACTCATACACAGGTTCAGACACACACACTCTCTCACACACACACTCACATGTATACTCACACATACACTCATACATACACTCACAGGCTCACACACACACACTCACACATACACTCACACATATATACTCACACACAGGCTCACACACACACACTCACACACATACTTACACTTGTATACTCACACACATACATATATACACTCGCACACATACATACATACATACATACATACACTCACACACAGGCTCACACACGCACAGTCTTACACACACACTCACACATGTATACTCACATACACTCACACACATACATTCATACATACACTCACACACAGGCTCAGACATGCACACTCTCTCACACACACACACTCACACATGTATACTCACACACAGGCTCACACACTCACACATGTATACTCACACACATACACACATACACTCACACACATACATTCATACATGCACTCACACACAGGCTCATACACACACACAAACACACTCTCATACACATTAGTAATAGAGAAGAGGATGAGACAGATGGATCAGTGGTTGGGAGCACTGACTACCCTTCCAGAGTATCCAGGTTTAAGTCCCAGCATCCACATGGCAATTTACAGCTGTCTGTAACTCCAAGATCTGACACTCTCACACAGACATACATGCAGGCAAAACACCAATGCACATAAAATAAAAATTAATAAATTTAAAAAATAGGTAAAAAGTTTGAAAACCAGCACACGCACACACCCCCGTCTTTTATAAGCACTTGAGTATAAAGCAGTCACATCTGACACTTACCTAGTAGTTATTCCCAAAGCCCATCTCACTTGCCAGTTCACCCAAACTAGGAACTCTGTGACATTTCAACTTTTACAAAATTCTGCTGCTTTTTAAAATTCACTTGGATATTTCTTGAATCTCCTACTACTACTCCTTTGAATTCATGTCATTTATCTAGATTACTGTAATTTACTAGGAGGCCGGTCTCTTTTGTCCTTCAAAATCAGCTACCAGAGAGCTTATTGAGAGTATAGTTCCTTTTCAGGCCTTCACTAAAGGTTTTCTGCTTGTGTGTTTGCTTACTGGGAACAGGGATCACTGTGAAGCCCAGGCTAGCCTGGAACTTACTGGATAACCCAGGCTCTCTAGCCTTTTAAGTGCTGAGAGTACAGGCTGAGCTACTATGCTCATACGAGAGGCTTACGCTGTCTAGCATGATATTACAAGATCTCCCATGGGTGCTGCAGAGAGCTCAGGTCTGTGCTCATTATTTTCCCGTGAGTTCCGAATGCCCAATACACATCTCACTTGGACATTACTGGCATCACCAACCAAACACATTGAATGTTGATGTACATAGGGCTCCTTCCCACCTACCACCCAGCTCTCAGAGCCTGTGCTTTCCCACCCAATGTCACTATCCCAAAAGGGAAAGAAAGTCCCATTCTAACCTAGTTCTGAATTTCAGTTTGGTGACTGGCATTATGACATGACCGTGCAAACCAGAAACCTCTTCATCTTTCATGTCACCCTCTTCTTACCCTCACAGCGTCTTGTCATATGGTGCTGCTGTAGGTGGTAGAAGCAGACTGGGCTGCTGGTTCCACAATTCTGGTGTTCTAATGGGAAATGCTCTGGTTGAGAGGCAGCTAAGTAAATGGTTCAGGCCCTAGGATGAGATTACCCGGCACACAGATGTGCTGCTCACTTTTAGATGTGTGCTTGGTTAACTATGGTTAACTCAGCATTTTCCACCTTCGTCTTTTCATCTGCAGAGTGAAAAGTAATTAGGATAATGGATAGAAACACTTAGTATGAGCACCCAGAAGTAATTGGGATGATGGGTAGAAACACTTAGCACAAGCACCCAGGAAGTGAATGAATGACCATCTAAATAGGCACTTTCTTTTGGTCTCAGTGCATCTTCCAATTCTAAAAGAGCTATGTTGGATAATTAGTCATCTTTCATCTTTGTTAGGAAGGTTCTTTTTATAGGCTACTTTTTATCTTTTAATGGTCAGGAAACTCTCTTCCCAGCTTTAAAGAGTAGGCTCTTAAAGTTGGCCATCAGAATCTCTAAAATCATTAAGGTCAGTTTGCCTAGGTTTCTCATGTACTATAGAAATGAAAGGTGTCATGGCTACCTTCATTTCCCATATTGACTGTTGATCTCATATTTACATATATGAGGATCATGGTTTCTAGAGTTCACTGTGCCAGATCAGAATCAGAAGCAGCCCGCCGGTATGCTTGCCTCGTAACACTGCACCAGGTGGTCAACGAGAGCACAGTGTGCCTCATGAGCCATGAGCACCGCCAGACCCTGGACCTTATTGCCATGCATTGGCTGAACCTGCTTCCATGGCTGCCCTGGCCTGGCGACGTCCTGGCTCAGATGGGGTTGTGCCAGCCACTGTTAATTACTAAGTGACCCTCATGCAGCCTCTGCTGCCCCAGGCTCACTCCTATCCTACCTGGTTGCCTTGCAACTGACTCTGATCCTGGCCAGAAGGGAATGAGCTTCACGAAGTGGGGTGGGGTCATCAGGTATGTGTAAAGGATGGAACCAGACACAGGCCGCCTGTGCCAGCTGGCCTGGCACTATAGGGCTGGGCCTTTTGAACAGACCACACTTTCCTGCACAAGGATCCTGTGGGTTTAAAGCCAAGTCAAGGTTCTTGATAGAAGGATCCTTTGGTCATCACACTGCACTCTTTCTTGGACCTGTGTGACTGTGGGGCACAGAGGCTACTTGTCTTGAAAAGACATGGTCAGCTTGTGTGGTAGCCTCACTAGGAACACCTTGGATTGATTTCAATGACCTAGAAAGGGTCATCCCACAGGGACCCAGACGCTCCTATAATGGCCACAATATGATATCATGTGACAGGGCCATTCAGTTGGGGTCTGGCTAGGCTGTTCACAGAGCTTGGTGGTCCAACCTCGCTGATCATTAGGAAAAGGTAAACTGAGGCATAATAAGGCAGTTCCTTGGGGTTTTGGTGAGATGGGAGTTCAGTCTCCTGAAACCTGTGTCCTTGCCCTAAGCTGTGAGGATTTCCTGAGGGCTGAGGCATACAGTGGACTGATTTCCAAACAGCCAGAGTAGGATGCGACCCATCCACGTCCCAGTGTGTCACCCATCTCCTTTCCCTGTGCCTTCTAGGAGCCCTGCTGTCTGGGCACTGTTGCTGGGTTCAAAGCTGCCATAAGAGAGTAGTGGAACTGCAAAGGTGACAGTGTGACTGGCGGGATGTATGGTGCTAAGCTGCCCAGTCTCATACTGTCTGAGATGGAATAATAGTAAGTTCTGTGTCAGTGGTGCTGGGTTGATGTAGTTAATTTATATAAGGTTTTTATAATGCATGCTACATGAATCTTTGACATCGTTGTTCCTGTTAACAGCAGGAGTGACCATGCAGAAGCATTAACAAGAGAAGTTGGCTCCTAAGTAAAGCAGCCTGCTGGCTCTCTGCCACACTCACAAGTCACCCTCTTCAAGCTTAAGATTGTCAGTATTACTTGAGTCTTCCTAACAGTGTGTGGTTTTGGTTTTAGTTTTGGTTTTGGTTTTTGGTTTTTGAAGACAGGGTTTCTCTGTCTGTCTGTCTGACTGTCCTGGAACTCACTCTGTAGACCAGGCTGGCCTTGAACTCAGAACTCCACCTGCCTCTGCCTCCCAAGTGCTGAGATTAAAGGCGTGCGCCACCACTGCCTGGCTAACAGTCTATTTTTGATATGCTCTAAACTCTCCCTGTAGCAAGAGAAAATGCTCCAGTCTGGGCTGAGGGTTACCTGAGACCTAGCGTTACTGGCCAGCATCCTAAAGCAGAGGATTTGAACTAGCTGGTTGCTAGGAACCCTTCTCACTGTGAGCTGTGGGTTTTCACTTGCTGGTCATTTCTATTTCTCTCAGTGTGTTCTTTTTTACTCCTTGGGGGTTTGCTCCATTATGCCTTAGCGCATCTGGTCTGTTTGAGTATGCTAATTTAGAGTTCATACATTTTTCTGATCACCTAAGTTCAGAATAGCAGCTAGAGCTAGGAACATGAATAATTATTACATCTGTTTAACATGAGATTGAATGTGTTCAGGATAGTATAGCTGTAGACTAAATACATTTAAATGTAATAAAGCTTCTTATTAGGGTCAATATATTATATGCAGGTATGAAATGAAATGTTCAACTCATAAAAAATACTCAAATAAATATGAAAAGAAAATAAGTTCATTGTATAAATTTTCAATGATGAATTATGTAATAAACCTCTCTACCGTGCTTCAAGACTGTCAGAGCTCCTGACCCATCTCTTTCATACCACTTCCTCCCCAGTTGCTTTTTAAGCATATCCACCAGTATTTAGTTCTCAGCATAACTATTTTGGTCCATAGCCTAAGGAAAAAGATAGCTTTTTAAAACCACATAACCACAATGCCATTGTCACATGTGAAAACAAACACTTCTTAGCAGTTGAATCCATATTGAAAAACATCACCATTCATCAATCAAATGCTCACACATAGAAGACACATTCATAAAAGCATCCAGGACTAAGTAATGCACAGGAAGAGGAGAATTAGTCTCCTGAGTAATTACTAAGGATGTTAATTCTGAAAAGTATACCCCAAATGCCAGTTAAATGTGCCAGCACCAATTCATTCATGCGAACTGGCTTTCCTGAAGTAGGCTGCATGGTCCTGTGGCCAGGCCTTGCCTGATAAATTATTAAGGGACTTTTTTACTAGAAAAGTTGTGCTGGCTCTGGCGCTCTGTGGTCTAGGCCATCTTCACTTGGGCCACTTACTGAGTGTTCTCATAGAAACTTTGTTTTTTATATTAAGTAGCTAGAGCCTGTGATCAAGACTGTAGCATACACAAAATAAGGGAAAATCAGGCTATTGCCTTGCTTCTTGTTTTTTAGAATCTGAGTTTTTTCTGTTTAGTTTATTATAATTTTGGAAAATGAGCTAATATGAAAGTTCTCTTTTAAGCAACAACTATTTCACATATTTTGTTGCATCTCATAGTCTTATATGACCATAAGCAGTTTGTAACATTTTTTTATTCTCCTAGTTTCTAGAAAAGATATTTTCAAAGAATCTCTTCATTTAATGCAGTTTAGAAGCAAACTTTTCTATTAAAATACAAATATAAACTAATATTATTACTAAGCTAGCACCTATTAAAAATCAAAATCAACTTTTAAAAGAAGGGATTGAAATCTACCCTTCTTTATTCCCATGGGAACATTTATATACTGTGCTCTACTTTTAAGTCCTTCCAAACGAGGAAGTCACACACTCTAGCAGAGTAGGGAAGTGTTTTCATGGTATTTTTACTATCAAAGACCAAGGAAGGGATGGAGTTGGGGGAAGACCAAGACTGGCTAGAGGTCCAGCTCAGTAGTGAGGAGCTGGCCTAGTGCACACAGGCCTCAGTTCAGTCCTACGCTTCAAAAGAGCATAAAATACCAAGCTCCAACTCACAAAGCTACAGTATTCATTCTAGCCACAGAATGTGATGTACACTTGTTATAACAGTCGAGTGCACAATGACAAACGGTGATATGGCTGGGCATGAGGTCACATATCTGTAACCACAGTACTGTGAGGCAGGAGGATTTCACCCGGGCTATAGATCCAGATACTGCATCACTAAAAAACTAACAGAAAAATATGACAGTGCCTTTGGGTTTATCAAGGTTCTCAGAATGAAAGCCAGCCTCAGTGTTGTGTTTGTTTTGTGATGTTTGCTATGTTACCTTGACAAGAGAACTTTGAAACTCAGTGTTTTCATGTTTTTTTTCTAGCGCTGCTAGCAATTTTTACTCAGGCTACAAACAGTTCCTCTCCTGTGCCAGCAGGTGGAAGCAGGAGCTGGGGAGTGGGGGTGCCCTGCCTGCACTGGCTGCTCTTCTGTGACTCCACTCCTCCTGACCCTGTCCTGATGGAGTCTGCCACTCCATTCTTGGTCTTCAGCAATTTGTTTGTGGCTCCATCGCTTGCCTGGCTGACTTGAGGGGTCTTAGGAGCTTGGTCTGAGCTTAGAAGTGACTCTAAGATGGACACAGTGTTGGCTTACTCTGTCATTGCAAAGCACATGCTATGTGTAGAACACACCTTCCTGGGTGTAAGTAACATTTGGTATTCACACAGGTGGGAATTCACCTAATAGTAGGTACTGTGCCAGATACTCCATAGGGGGGCTTAATTTTAATGTGAGGGCTTTTTTTCCCTTTAAAAAAAAATCCTTTAAGAAAAGGTTGCTTTATTTTGAAAATTTTCACTACCAAATATATAGGTCGAGTAAGCAGCTAACATACAGATCCTAAATCATCACAGAACTTGCCGTTAGAAGGAGCCAATGTGACTAAGCCAAGTGATGTAAAAGACGAGAACCAAATTCTGGGTGGGGTTCTCTCTGTAGAGTGAGAGACGAACTTTAATTTCTTACAGGATTTAGCTGCTGTCACCTTTTAATACTTTTTCTAAGACACTGATTGTATTTTATGTTAGCTTGTGTGTGCCCGAGTATGTTCATGTGCAGCATATGCAGTGAGGAGATCAGGTGGGGCTGGAGCCTTTGAAACTGAAGTTACAGTTGTGAGCTAGGGACTAGACCTAGATCTCCATAAGAGCAGCAGTCACTCTTAACCACAGAGCCATCTCTCCAGCCCCAACTTTATTTTTTCCTTTTATTGGATATTTTCTTTCTTTTTTTAAAGTTTATTTTTATTTAATGTATATGAGTATACTAACACATGATTACAGATGGTTGTGAGCCACCATGTGGTTTCTGGGAATTGAACTCAGGACCTCTGGAAGAGCAGTCAGTGCTCTTAACCACTGAGCCATCTCTTCAGCACAAATATTTTCTTTATTTACATTTCAGATGTTTTCCCCTTCCCAGGTCTCTCCCCAGAAACCCCCATCCCATCCTTCCTCCCCTTGCCTCTATAAGGATGCTCCCCCAACCACCTACCCACTCCCACCTTCCCGCCCTGGCATTTCCCTACAATGGGGCATGGAGCCTTCATAGGACCAAGGGCTTCTCCTCCCACTGATGTCCAACAAGGCCATCTTCTGCCACATATGTGGCCGGAGCCCTGGGTCCCTCCATGTGTATTCTTTGGTTGGTGGTCCAGTCCCTGGGAGCTCTGGGGGGTCTGACCTGTTGACACTGTTGCTCCCCACATGGGTCCAGCCCCAACTTTTTAGTAGAACCCAAGCTGTCCACATCATTACAATCCACTGTATATCCAAAATGTCCAACCAGTGAAATGATTTTTATCCCCATCAGCAGCTTCCTGAAAAAAATCTACTCTTAGAGGACCTCTGCTGAGTCTTTCTGTTCGAAATGTAAATAGTCTCTCTGTCTTTTTTGGAACTTTGAGAAGAGTTGCTGCATCGTGGGAGCACACTCTTACAGGTGGTTTATTGATTACTAAGAGCTGCCAGAAGCTTGCAGAGGGCAGCTGTCCAGGGTCCCAGCTGGAGTTGGCTTACCCTAAGCTGAGAGCTGCTCAAGCTAAGACAGCCTGTTCTTCAGGGCTGGATGGAGGCTAAAGTGGGACACTCCTCCTCAGTCCTGGGGGCAGTCCCTTGGGAATGGTAGAGGTAACACATCAGACAAGTAGTGTACATTTCTACCCTTTAGCTTACTGTTCTCTCCCTATTTAAAAGCAGGAAGGTGCCCTAGTGAGAAGTTTGACATTTTCCTCCTGTGGGCTGTGGTTGCAGCATTAGTAGAGCAGAGTGAAGAATGAGGCCCCACACTTGTGCGACCTGAGCAAATTACTTTACTTTTTTGTCCTGCAAAATGGAGTTGATAAATACCTGCCTTTTTAGCTTGTTGAGGGAATTAAATATGAAAATGCTTGTGTCTATCTCTTAACAAGTACTGAAGTTGATGGTGCACACCAGTCTGTATGGCCAGTTGCAAACTGAGGCAGGAATTCTTGAGGATGAAACGTTATACGTGCTGCAGTTGAGGTGTCTGTGGGTGTGGAGCTCCATTTTGAGATCCAGGTATGGGGTTCTGGATAATCACTGAAACCCTGAGAAGGGAAGGAGCAAAATGGAGAGGCCAGGTTCAGCATCAGAATGAGTGAAGGAAGAAATGCCATGAGAGGAACAGAGAAGTGTTTGAGGAACTGGGGAAATGGGCTAGAGCTGTGTAGCTCAGGAATGCAGAACCCACAACACACACAGGCCCTTGTTTCAATCATCAGCCCTGCAAAGGGATTAAATAATGACAGTAACTGTTTTTAGAGAGAAAGTGAAAAAAGAATGGAAAGAACCAGAAAAGCCACTTGCCAGGGTGCTTCTAGTGGGAGAGCAGGGGGAGGCTGGAAGAGGCTGTAAGGGGTGTGTAGGGTGTAAAGGCTGAACCCCCAAGATTGGCTTCTTTCCTTAAAACAGATGGAAAAAGGTAGAAATGGATATGTTTGTTGTTTTTAATAACTTTCCCTATTATCTCAGAAAAAAAAGGGGGCCTCTGCTCGTTAATTCCTCAGAGTAAAAATGTAGCTATTTTAATGAAATATGGCTGTAAGCCAAGGCATTTCATTCTAGATCTAGAATAATCTGCTTATTAAATACTTCAGTCCTAAGCCAAACAGAAAGCTCCTTAAATGAACAAGCAAGATCACTGGAAGAACAGTGGTGACTAGGTACTCACCTTTGGTGAGGGCTGGAAGTGGGGGAAGGTAGAGTTGGGGTGGGGTAGGACAGTATTCGTCTGCACTGGACTGGGAGGGGCGGTGCTGCAGTCCACACTCTTCACAGCCAGCATGCTCGCACTGCAGCCAACATCTCAAGGCTGCACTGTATCACCATTACCCAGGCAGTCAGAACTTTCTGGGATACTCTCTGGAACCACATACCCAGATGAAACTACTAAGCATGGAAATAATAGAAGAAAAGTATTGAACAAATAAGCTTAAGCAATGTTTTAATTTTATTTATGTGTATATGTCTGTCAGTGTAAGCATGTGCCATTTGAGTATGGGTGCCATCTGAGACCAGAAGAGGTCATTCAGTCCCCTGTGGTTGGCCATTGTGATTCCTAGAAACTGATCTTGGGTCCTCAGGAAGAGCAGGAATCACTCTTAACCCCTGATCCAGCTCCAGCTCCAGCACTTTGTCATGGTGGGTTGTAGTGTGTAGACCTACCTCAGTTAAACAATATGTGAGGACTACAGAATGAAGACACATTCCAGTCTGCGAATGTCAGTGAGACACAGGTGAGTGCAAGTGCTCATTGCCGTGCCAGGTCCTCTGTTGATATGCATGAGCTCAGAGAACTCCTGAACGGGACTGAGGTGTTCACAGAAGCTTTTCTAGACAAGATGCAGTCTGACCTGAGATCTGTAAAGTAAGAGATGGAAGGGAAGAAGGCAGAGAATGGTAGTCGTCCAAGGGAAAAGGGAAATGCTAGAAGGCCTAGGGAGAGTCAGAGAGTGAGGAAAATATAAAAGGCGTGTCTGCAGCATGGACTTCAGGACAGTCCGGGTACCGAGAAAGCAGAGACGCACGGGTGCAAGTAGCTCTGGAGAGGCTGTGCGCATTAACTGGGGCACTTGCACCTGACCCTGCAGTTCCCAGGGAAAGATGCCACTGAACTGCATGCTGTGGTCAGGTTTGCAGTTTAGGGCACTCCCTTGAAGGCAGTCTGGAGAGTCAATCTAAAGATCCGAGAAAGACTCTGCCTCTGACTGAGAGCTAAGAGTGCATACCACTGGTATGTAGACTAAGGGGCTGGGGAGCAGGTATAAGTAAGATGTACATTATTTATCTTAGGGCATCCTGATTTGAGGTGGTCATCAATATGGCAGCAGAGCTAAGCAATAGATAGAGATTAGGAGTCTAGAGCTCAGGGGATGTACTCCAAGGCACAGAGATGGAAGCCTATTACCCTGGGTGGCATGTGTAGTCATCCAGGTGGAGAGGGGGAAGGCACAATGAAGATAAGGCAAGGTGCCAGACAGCCAAACCCTAGGAATCCCAGAGTGTGGTGCTGGGGACTCTCTGCTGCTGATGCCTGTGGCCGCATGGCACATTAGTTAGTTAAAAGGAGGCAATGCATAAGTGAGATATTTTATTATAGGAAAGAGAAAATAGGCCGGTCATGTAGAGAGAAAGGAAGGAGAGGAGAAGGAGGAGGAGGAAGAGAGAGAGAGAGAGAGAGAGAGAGAGAGAGAGAGAGAGAGAGAGAGAGAGAGAGAGAAAGGAAAAAGGAAAAAGGAAGCAAGAGAGGAAGAAGGCAAGAGAGAACAAAGAGCAAGAGAAAGAACAAAGAGCAAGAGAGAACAAAGAGCAAGAGAGAGAGGAAGAAGGCAAGAGGGCAAGAGGGAGGGGAGAGGGCGAATTGCCCCTTATGTGAGGCGTGGCTAGCTGTCTGTGAGTAGGCCATGCCTGGCTATAGTCAGGTAGGGTCCAGCTAGAATGCTGTGAGTTTAGGGCATTGTCTATCTGACAAAGCACACTTCTCCTGTGGGGGCAGCTGTGAGAGGTTGTGACTGAAACAGGGCCAAGGACCCAGGAGTTCTGGCCGAACACTTTCCGTCCCTTGCAGGCAAAGATATTGCCAACTGGGTCATCAGGGTTCAGACCTATTATTCTACTGGGCCTAGGTTGCCTGAACAGACCACTGACCTACACCAGAGAGGGGGCTGGCACAATAAAATACCAGCAAATGGTAGAGATTAGGAAGAAACAGCAAGACATACACTTAAAGGTGGAACTGTTATCACAGAAGCCGACTGGTTGGGGGGCAGGGTAGGTCAGAGTAGTTCAAAAAAAGAATAAAAAACTGATGTGGTTTCTTGGGAACTCTTGGAGTCCAGGGCAGGAAGAATTCAAGTTCGGGGGTAGCCTAGGCTACATAAGAAGACCTTGTATCAAAAAAATTAAAGTTCAAGCATTGGGGAAGGTAGTATTTCTTTTTAAAAAGGAAGGAATTGGAAATGCTGTCTGTCATATATCCCAAAAATCAAGATAAGTAAATACTGAATGCCAGTGAGATTTAGTAGAAATCATAAGAGACCATGGTAAGAGAAGTTTCCTTGTTTATTAGGCCAGGACCTAGACTGAAGCAGGTTGAAGGGAAAGGAGGGAAAGGGACAGGAGGATGACTGGATTATCCTAGAGATGTTTTGCGTCAAGGGAGGGTAAAGAATAGGTGGAGTGGTGTCTAGTGGGTCCCAAGCTCAGGGGAGATTGGCTTTTTCTTTATTTAGATGAAAACTCTGAATATATGTTTGTGTGTGAAGAACCAGCCCAAAGGAACTGTAAGATGAGATCCGTAGATGAATTGGATAAGACCAGAGCCAGAGCAAGAAATGGGTGTTAGCTAAGATGGGTGCCTGTTAGACTTGTGAGGTGGGAATGGGAAAGAATGAAACAGGTGTGACTGTGCTTATAAGAGGAGCTTACTTACATCCTGTGGCCATGGTGAGGAAACATCGAGGAAAGCTGTCAACAGAGGAGAAAGATGAGGAAACTGGACAAAGGAAGAATGTGGGGAAACGGGTCATGGTTCAAAGTCAGTGGTATGCAGAATTGGAGACGAACTTTTAAGGATGCGATTCTAAGTTTATTAAAATCCGGTTCAAGTTAGACACAGATGGTAGAAAAGCCATAGCTTATGTGGTTACATGATTGTAAGGACAGAGAAGGTAGCTGGTTAAGTGGTCTTGAGCAGCATTTTTAAGGTGAATTGCAAAAGGATTAGAAGGTGGATTTTAATGGAAGATAATTGAATGGACAGATGAGGTTTACTGTTAATGTTCTTGCACCAGGGGCAGGAGTACTTGTAGAAGCTCACCTGAACAGCTGTTATACTGGAGCCCCTACATTTACAGGTGACGCCACTGTATGTGCACACTCCAACTGCACTGTTTTCTCCTG
Source organism: Mastomys coucha (assembly GCF_008632895.1). Classification (NCBI taxonomy): domain Eukaryota; kingdom Metazoa; phylum Chordata; class Mammalia; order Rodentia; family Muridae; genus Mastomys; species Mastomys coucha. Next base: position 64,445,541 of record NW_022196914.1, on the reverse strand, counting down.
ATGGCCACCTTTAGTCTCAGATGTGCATACACTTACAGTGCTGTTCATTTCTAGGAAAATAGGCTCAGGGAGCCATTTGAGCAAGGAAATCTGGGCTCCTAGATACCTGCAGCATAGCTGTGTGACTGGGTGGCAGTTCTGAGTGAGTTCATCCCATTCAGCCTCTTGAGCTAAATGTAGGTACAGGAAGGCCAGAGTAGGGCCTGGAAAGCACTACAAGCAGCCAGGCCTAAGGGTAAGATGACAGAGAAGCCAGACAGGCTGAGGAAGTACAGGGATGCACAGAGCGAAGGTGTAAGGGATATGGCCAGGGGAGCATCCCAGCAGTTCAGAAGTGGGAGCTGGAAAGATAGGAGGTTGTGCTCCTATCATCTCTGAGGAGCATCTCTGAGTTGTGGTGAGAATAAAGCACGTGAGCGATCTTCAGGTAAGGCAGATCACAAAGATGAAATTAAAGCTCTTCCACCTCCCTGAAACTCTCTCCAGCATGGCTACAAAGCTTAAGATGGGGAAAACATGGGGCCAGGAGAGGACTCGGAGGTTAAGAGTGTACAGCTCTTCCAGAAGGCTTGAGTTCCCATCACCCACATGGTGATTCACAATTGTCTACAGCTCCAGTTCCAGAGACCCAGCACCCCTTGTGGTTTCTTCAGGCAGTGTGCACATGTGATTAACATGAAGGCGTAAGATAAAGATGAGTAAAGTCTTTCTTAGAATAAATATTTTTAGGGTGAGGGGTAAGACTCTGTGGTCTAGTCTTAGAGGGCAGAGACTGGGGGATGATGGCAGCAGAGAGCTGGTGAGTGACACAGAGCAGGAAAGCAGCAGCCTGGGAGGATCAGGAGGATGACTGGGAAGCCACCTCCAAGATCTACAAAAGTATGCCTTGTCAAGGTCTTGTTGCATAAGGAACTTGAGAGAATGAGTCACTTCATTGGTGGATGGAACAGCTCAGTCCTCAGGAATGCAGGTGTGTCTGTCACCTGTCTGTCCCAATGACAAAGCACCGAGGCCCACAGGATCAAAGGAAGAAAGCTCAGTTTTGGTTCACAGGTTCAGAAGTTTCAGTCCCTGTTGTTTAGCCTCTCATAGCATAACCACATCATAGTTGGTACGTGTGGCCAGGGAGGTCTGTCTATCTCACGGAGGCTGGGAAGCAGTGATAGTCAAGGCTCTGAAGCCCCAGGCTTCTCTCTAAGGACACACTCCCTGTACTGATCGCTTCTTGTGCTACTAGGATTAACATCCGACAGAGACAGGTAAAAAAAGGAAGGATTTATTCTGGCTCACAGTCTAAGGTGGAGGGGACCTCACAGCAGCTTGAGGGGAGTGGCTGGCCACACTGCATCTACACTCCAGAAGCAGAGTGGTTAATGCTGGTACTCATCTTGCTTTCTCCTTCATATGCAAACTGGGACTGCAGCCATGGGATGGTTCCGCCTATGTTTAGGGTGGGTAACCTCACCACAGTCAAGTTAACTAATAATCTAAATAATCTCAGACATGCTGTAAGATTGTAGAACTTGTCAACGTGACAGTCAGTATTAACCATCACATCACATCTACTCACTTCCTTCCCCTGGGGCTGTCTCCTTAAGGTTTCCTAACTCCCCAGCAGCACCGTGGCATTGGAAACTAGGTTTTCAGTTTGGGTCAATATTTAAGACCCATGTGACAGCCTGGCGAGATGGCACATGCCTGAATCCCACTTGGGGATTATAAGGGCCCTTGGAAGGTTGAGGCAGGAAGATCATGAATCTGATGCTAGCCTGGATAACATAGCAAGACCCAGGCTAGCTTGGACCACATAGAGAGACCATGTCCTAAACAAAAAACAAGAGTTCATCTAAATCATAGCGGCCAGTTTCTGTTAGGACACAGTAGGAAATGAAATGCTCTGTGCTATAGTTTGGGGGAAGGGAAGCTTCGAGAGGTCATCAGTTAGGGGGTAAACACTGGGGTTAGGGACAGGGTAGATGACATGAAGGGACAAGTAGAAGCCTGGTGAGATGGCTTGGGAAGAATTAGCTTGCCACCAAGCTTCATAACCTGAGTTTGATTCCTAAAACCCACATGTTAGAAAGAATGAACCAACCTCTGCAAGTTACCCTTTGACCTCCGTACATACAATGTCAGCTGTAAAGGTGTACACCTTTAATCCTAGCAGGCAAGAGGGGAAGGCGAGTGGATATTTCTGAGTTCCAAGCTAGCCTGTTCTACATAAGTTCCAGGCCATCCTGTTTCCAAAAAAAAAAAAAAAAATGTTTTTGAGAGTGCCAGAGATGGCTCAGAAGCGAACAGTACTATACTGTTCTTGCAGAGGATAAGCTTAGTTCCCACTACCCAGTCAGGCAGCTCACAAATTACCTGTAACTACATCTCCAGGGTATCCGACCCCCTCTTCTGCTCTCTTCAGCAGGGAAGGTGTGTGTGTGTGTCTGTCTGTCTGTCTGCCTGCCTGCTTGCCTGTCTGTCTGTGGGAGCACATGCATACACAGGTTTTGTTTTGTTTTTTTTTTTTTATTTCAATTGAATCATTATTGTAAATAATCTCTTAGGAAAAATAAAGCCGTATTTTATAACACCCACATCCATACAATACATGTTTTCCCATCCTTTCACCTAGAGCTGCTGGTTTGTATTACCTAGTTTTTCTACTTCCTGAAAAGGACCTAATTCCTTGAAATGCTTGGCTGCAATTTCTGTTCTGATCATGTTGTCAATGCCTTTCCCTGTTGTTCCAAGGGAGGACACAAGTCTTCTCTTTATGCCGTGTTCTTGAAAACAATGTCTGTTCATTCTTATTTCTCAGTACTGTAGAAGTTGGGTGGAGATTTTAACACTGCCTGCCACCTGGAGTGACTCTCAAGTGAGTTCTCCCTTCTTGGCTTTCCCTGCCCCTTTTCCTTTCAGAGAAGGTACACAGGACCTGGTTTGCAGCTGAATAAGAAAGTGTACCCTTGGGCTAGGATGGTCAAGGCTGTCTGGTGTACCACACAGTTAGCATTTCAGGACTGAGGCCTTCTAGACTGGACTGTCCATGGGACCTGCCTTCAGGGCAGAAATGCTGTCAGTACTGTCCTGTGTGATAAACACTCACCACAGTGGCTGCTGAACATTTGAAATGTGCTTGGTCCAACCGAGGCCCTGTTCCTTGTGTTTTATTTGCCATTTAAATAGCAGTATGTGCCTTCTGTGTTGGACAGCAGGGGTATAGTGGAAGATGTGCTGGGGGCTGCAGGCTTGGTGGAGGAAGTGGGTTGAGTAAAACAGGTGAGCTTCGGGAGGTGCAGGGCTGGGCTATATCTAGAACTAGAAAAAATCAAAAATAAAGGGGATGATATAATTCCATCATCTCAGGAAGCTGAGGCAAGAGAGCTGCACATTTAAAGCTAGTCTGGGGTGCAGTGAAAACCTGTCTTTAAAACAAATGAGTTAAAATAAAAATTAAAGGATCTTATGCTGTAGAAGGAGCCTAGGGTTGATCTATGACCAAATGAGCTGGAAAAACACATAATCTAGTTAGAGCAATGGGTGAGAAAGACAGTTGTGAGCAAGAGGATCAGGATTAGAGGGAACGTTTCTGGAAAAAAAAAAATAGCCAGGCCAGAAATAAGTAAAACAAACATGAACAGCTTTCTAGAATGAGGAGGGGATGACTGAGTGCGAATGTAGCCTGAGTCTACAGAGATGCATTTGGCAAAAACTAGAAATATTTTCCAAGTTTTTCATAGAATGGGGTCCATTTTCAAGAAGTATACATGCCATGTAATATAATCTAGGAACATGTTAGGGACATGTATGTCATAGGGATGTGGGTATTGGAGGCTTGTGCATGGGTTTTCCATTTGGCCCTGACTCCATTAAAACATTTTCCTGCATAAATGTTTTCATCAAGATGATGAAGGGAGATGGTGTTGCTATTGTTCCCTGGTTTTATCAATCCCAGATCATTTTACATGTATGATAAGCACTGTGTGAGATAGGGACTTGTTGGGAACATGTAAAGTTTTGTGATATTTGAGAAAATCCAAGTGTGGTTTGCATTACAAGACAACTCTTTAGTAACTGAGCATGTTGATGATAGAAACTTCAATATCTAAAGTGAATGCTCAGGTGAAAGGTGACAGAAGCTAAGATCTGGGGAAATATGGTAGCCAAAGAAGCCTTGGCAGGAGGAAGAGGTGGGCCTTCAACACGCTTCAGGCTGATGGATCCAGGAGGACAAAATGTTTGCAGTTAGTAACCAGAAGAACTGTGGCATGCTCACGTGTCCTGGCAAAAATGCAACTTGGTGACCCCTGTCCATGTCTGTCCATCTTCCCTCCTCTGCCTGAGCACCTCCTTGGTTTTATGGACAAAGGGTATCTTGCCCTCATGCACCTTCCTGTCCACCACCCTGAGGCACCCTGTTATTTCCTCATTAGAAGTTTCACACAATTTTTTAAAGTTCCATGAAGACACTGGAGAAGGACAGAGTGATGAAGAGCCTGGACTTCTACTGAAGGAAGAAAGAATTGTTTTAAGTTAGACGATAAGGTTCTGATTTGTTTAGAGTATGGTTTTCAAATAACTGCACTTAGTAACTCCCATAGAGCGAAGGCTCATGCTGTGCCTCCTGCTTTCAAATTTTATATGTCTTAGGGGCAAAACTCAAAAGTCCTCACTATATTCTCAAAAGAACAGTTTCCAGAATGGCACAAAGTATGCTGTTTCCTACCAGGAGCATCTCTCAAAGACTGTAAGAGGAAATAATACACTGGCATCCAAAACATTGAGAGTTTGAAAATGTCATGTAAGGAAAGAAGATGGATATCAAAATGAAGGCAAGAGAGGAGAAGCCGAGATGATTCAAAGAGAAAGTACTTGGTCAAATGTTTACAAATATTAAGAAACTACCTATCTCTGTTGCCTTCCTACGGTGAATTATATATAAATCCTGAAAGATACTAAGAGGAAATCCAAGGTAATAAAAGGAATTCCTGACCAACAAGATGGTTCAGTAGGTAAAAGAGCTTGCTAAGTATGAGCCTGACCAAGTTCAGTCCCTGGAGAACATGTAAAAGTCTGCATGCAAGAGTGTACATCCAAAATCCCAGTGCTTCTGTAGAGAGATCAGACACAGAGCAGGGAGACTCACCTGGGAGCGTGCAGGCTGGCCAGCCTGGAGTGCACAACTGCAGCAATTGAACCATCAAGAGAGACCTCCTCTCAACAATGTGGGAGGCAAGAACCAGCTCTGGAAAGTTCTCCGACTTTCATATGTGTGCTTTGGCACTCAGCTGCCTGCACACATGCACTAAGGAAATAAATATTTTAAACGAATATTAAAGTAAAATGCTTAATGTCTTGTTGGCTGTAGCATCGTGATTTCTTCTTTTCTAATTCCCCTGAATTCAGGGAAAAACATGTTATTGAGCAGGTAGCTTTCATTAGTTGCAGTGGGGACTATGCAAAGTTATGTCTCTTTGGCCTGATGGACAGCAGCATTGCCAGTCTCAGTTAAGCATCAGGAACTAAGTGAGAACCGGGGAGGGTTTCCAGAAGGAAATGTCTGATGTCATTTTCTTTTAAAGCTCTTTAACAATAATGAAAACTTGTTCAGAACTACTGCTTTGTTCAAGGAGTAGTAGTAGAGCAGAAATTCTATATTTCAGACAGCACTCTTCCATTTGCTCTTCATATACCCGGCAGCCCCAAGGCCAGCTGTTCAGTTGTCCAAGGACCTCAGCAGAAGCACTTAGTCATGGTCATAGCTACTTTTTTCTCAAAGTCCTCTGCTCTCTGTAGCCCTGGGGGGGGGGGGGTCACGGGGATAGTTATTTTAGAAACACAAAGGCCACAGTGAATAACATATGTGGACCCAACATGAAGCACAGAAGAGCCCTTCATCCTATCCATCACTCCATGTACTCTGACCTCTACAGGACTGTAAGTATTGCTGCTGTAACTGCTGCTGCTCCTCTTCCTCCCCTTTCTTCTCCCTTCTTTTTTTTTTTTTTCTAATTCATTTGTTTTCCTTTACCAGTTAGAATTCTATATGAAGCCCAGAAACCTAAAACTGGACTTAAACTGTTTTAAACAATAGAACAGATTTATTGTCTCACATAACTGGAAAGTCTGGCTCTCAGAGTACATTGGCCTCAGAGTACATTGATCTAGGAGCTCAGTAAGATCATTAAATATACCTATTTAGTTTCTTCCTTTATTCTACCACTCGGGGTTTATTTCATCGAACACATATCCTATTCTTTCTAACAGCACAGGGGCACAGACGTCTTCAGCTGTGGGGAGGGGTGAGAATGGGACCATTCTCTCTCGCAGCAGTCCAAGTGTAAGTTCTGGGGTTAGAGGCATTCACTTTAAAACAGCTTGGACTATGGGGGTGAGATGCACTGGAAGGAAATATTTGCCAATCTTTTGAAAGAATGTGGGCGAATTTCAGGATGTATACAAATGAATGCTATAAGAAATACTATAAGAAAAGAAGAAAAAGTGTGTGTGGCTAGGAGCTGTATGAATGGCAGGAAATCCATGCACATCTGAGCGACTGCTGTGCTCTAGACTTAAGCATTAGTGTTTCCTATACATGAGACCCAGCTTTGTCGTAGTCAGCTGCAGCTCTTCTTTTCTTTTCTGGTCTCTCTGTTAAAATTCACCTGACCATGGAGCTGGAGTTACAGGCAGTTGTAAGCTACTTGGATTCTCTAGAAGAGCAGTAAGTGCTCTTAACTGCTGGGCCATCTCCTCTGCCCAGCCATTGATCAAATGTGTAGTGTTTTTACTGTCACAGCACTGCCATCTGCCTGTACCTTTAATTGTACAGAGATTGGAACTTTGTTTCTCTTAAACTGCCCTATCCATGTTTAATATCCCATTTCCTACTGAAGCTATAGGAAAACTGTGTTCTGTTAATTGCCAGGTAAAAAACATAAAAAGACTTCTTGGAACATCACTGCAGTTCTCCATGTCTTTTGTTCTGGCACAGGCCTTTTAAGTTAGTTCTTGATATTTCTTACCCTTCTCTTTCATATTACTATAAACCATGTCTTTCATTTCTGATTTATTGTTTTTTGTTGTTTTTTTATTAAGTATATGTATATTGGTGTGTCTGAGATGGAGGGATGTATACTGAGTACAGTATCCACAGAATCCAGAAAAGGATATTATAAGCAGTCATGATCTGCCCAACATAGGTACCCAACTTTGATCTTCTGCAAAAACCATCGGTGTGCCAAGCTTCTGAACCCAAACTGCATCTTTGATTTCCAGTGTTAGTTCTTTTAAGGATTGAGAATTTTGTGACATATTAAGTAATATGAATTAAGAAGCCTTTTTTTTTAACTCAGGAACATACCTTGGAATAACATTTGTTCATACACATCTTTTTTCTTATTGGATATTTTCTTTATTTACATTTCAAATGTTATCCCCTTTCCCTGGTTTCCATCCCTCCCAGAAATACCCTATCACATCCTCACTCCCCCTGCTTCTATACCCACCCACTCACTCTCACCTCTCTGCCTTCGATTAACTTCTATATTTTAGTCAGATTTTTACATTGTCCAGTTTTTTTATTGGTGTTTCAGTAACTGCTGTTTTTAAAATATTTTCTTTATCTCAGAAAAAAAATTATTTCAATACATTTAATTAGATAAATATTTAAATTACACTTTAATATATATGGGCAGGTTTTGGAACGTTCTTAATCTTATTCTACTGATAACAAAAGAAGTAAAAATATACCAGAAAAACAGAGTGCCAGCCTTGAGTGAGCCCCAGCCAGTTTCACATAACTATTGTGGAGAGAAGTCGAGGTCAGCGTGGGTCTCTCCTGTCCTCTGGGGTAGCTCTTTTGTGCTTGGCCCTTTGGCTCCCCTCACTTCCTTAGGCACATTTCTCTTACACTTTCTTCCTCCTTCAGCCTCACGCCTTAGCAGTCCTGCTCACGGCTCTGGACAAAGCTGAGCACTGCATTCCGTTAGCCATCTCACACCGAGACTCTTGCTATCTGCACGTTTGACTCTAGTGCACACTCACTTCCTGTCCATTGCTCACTTTCATAGCTCCCTTCCACCCCAGCTTGACCTAGTCCTCCTATCTCACTGACTATGTGAATCAGTCCATACTTGTTGGGTCAGCTCAGCCATCCTGTAACTACAGCCACCTTCAAGGTCAGTGACTTCTGCTTTCATGCCTGTGCAATGTAGCATGTCCATCATCCACCTTCTCTCTCTTCTCCCACAAGTCTCTTGCTGTGTTCTCTCTGAAACCTGAGCATTGCCCTTGAGTCTTTTCCCCCTGCTACCTCCACACCAAGATGTATGTCCCTACCCCTGCAATTTCATATCACTTCAGTTCTCCTGTTTTCTAAGTCATTACCTCCTAACCATTGGGAGAAATAGGTACATTCTCTAAGTAATACAAGTTTATCACATGTCTCACCCAATGAAACCCTGTCAGTGCTCCCTTGCCTTCAGAGTAAGTCTGAGAGCAGCTGCTGGGTGGAGACCAGTGATAGCGCAGTCACCTTGCATGCACGTGGCCCCAGTTCTAATCTCCAGCATTGCAGAAAAGACAAAAGCAGCTGAATCAGACCAGCCTCAGAGCAGCCGCAGATCAAGGTTGTGTGTCTCTAATGAGTCCCAAGGCTCCGCATTGGCTGCTTCCTCTTTATCCTTCAGCCTTCTCAATCACATGTTCTTTGACTTAGTCTGACTAGGACCTAGTTCTTCTAGGACACTGATTTTTTTCCCACTATCCACTGTGGAGTCCTTCAGAGTTCCCTCTGCCTTGTGTGCTCTATCTTAGTGCCCATCACAAAGCAGAACAACTTCACTTATCCCTGTGGCTTCTCTTATTAGAACATCAGAAGCCTTGACAGACTGTCATTTTACCCTCAGGACCCCTCACAGTGCTGCACAAATGTGAGTTAGCCTCCGAGCCTCAGTTACCTCACTGATGAACAGGGAGAACTACTCCCTAAGGCTAGTTCTGGATCCTCTGAGGTAAGAGAAATTAAGCTTAGCATAGTGGCAAGGAGTGGGGTTCTAGATCCATGCTGCCTGATTTCTAATCCCAGCTCTCACTGTGTGACTAGCCATGTCACGCAGGTTACATTGGGCAGATTTCTTGATGAGCTTTAGTGTCTTCATCAGTACATGAGAATGATTACAGAATATGTGTCTGAAGGGCTGATGAATGTCTGACTTTCACAGAAAGTTTTTATGGAAAACATTTTGACCAGTGCCTAAACATTGACTATGCACCTGTTGTCTAGTAAATATGACTTATTTTTTTATTTCTAAGCTATAAAATTGGGGCAAGGTTTGAAGTTAGGAGAGAAGAGAGAGCGATAATCATACAGCCAAGTGTCAGTATTTTTTTAGTTGGAATGCCTAAGGAAGTAAGGACTGGTCTCCTTACTAACAGGTTACAATATGATATCTCTAGCAGAGACAAATTACTATTTTTATTTATATAAAATTACAGGGGAGATTGATAATCGAACATGAAAAGAGAATATTTGTAATGTTTTTTAGTAAAACCTATAATTTTTAAAATAAGCATACCCTTAGAAACTAGCACATGAAAGATTAATTTTTAAAGGACAATTGTCATGTATCTGACAGCTAACTTTCTTCTGTATGATTTCATATATTCAAGTCCACGTTTGAATAGTAAAAATCCCACAAAAAAATTTAATTACACAAGAAAATAAGAAATGCTAAGTAATATTTTCACTCATTTTGTCCCTTCGGGAAAGGGTTGTTGTTTCCTTTTGAAATGTTCTTACTTGATGGCTGATTGCATTATATGTTTACATTTTAGCTTCCAGCCAACAGAAGTCCCTAATTTCTCTTCTTTCTTTGTTTTTCTAATTCTTTTTAGAGCTGGTAGTTCCAGGATTCGGCTTAGAATGACATTGGGAATGGAGTTGGCATCTCCTCTTCAGGCCATGTCTTCCTACACAGCCATGGGCAGGAATGTTCTCAGATGGGACCTTTCTCCAGAGCAGATCAAGACGAGGACAGAGGAGCTCATAGCAGAGACCAAGCAGGTGTACGACACCGTGGGGACAATTGACCTGGAAGAAGTAACTTATGAGAACTGTCTGCAGGTGCTGGCTGACATAGAAGTGAAGTACATAGGTGGGTGCAGACGTGAGCGTGTCAGTAGTTTATGTGGTGGAATCTACAGTTATTTTACTCTTCTTGTCTGAACAGTCAGTTATCCAGTTTTACAAGAAACTGACTCTTCCACAAGGCTGATTATAGCTTAGAATTAAATTACTTAAGGTCTGTGAGCCTCATCGGGTGCTGCACAGCTTGTACTCCCCTCCCCCTGCTTTCTGTTTGTCAGAGCTGCTAAGAGTCTCGGACCCTTGCCCAGCATCTCTACATCTAGAAATTCATTCCAACGAAATAAGAAAGGAAAGATTCTTACATACATTAGTGTGTAAGTGGGAACTATTTTCATATCCAAGGCTCAGAAACCAGCCTTAAATGTCAACTTATATAGAATCACATTATTATAGAATTGGAGACACGGTTTGGTAGGTAGATAAATGATCAAACATCCATCCTCTGTAACTCCATGTGGCTGTTGAAAGCATAGTTTTAAAAAGTATACAACAGCCTAGGAGAAAAGCATACAGAGGAAACTTGTGATCCCAGCATTTGGGCAACTGAGGCAGAAGCAGTGCTGAGAGTTTAAGGCCAACTATTGTTGTGTAGTAAATACAAGGCTAGGTGGGGCTACAACCAAGACCTTAACTAAAACGCAACACCACAGATGGAAGGAAAACTGAAAGAAAATATTCATGATGTTATTCTATAAAGCAGAGCCACAGATGATATGCATAGATGCAGATACATTTCTCATGAGGAGCTGGCTCACATAAGTGTGGACAATTGTAAATCTAAACTATGCAGGGTAGACCTGTAATCCTAATACCCTTCATATGACATATGAAGGCAGTCTACTAGAGAGTTCTGCTTTGCTTTCAGACCCGTGACTAATTGGATGAAGCTACTTGCCTATGGAGGCCAATGAACACCAGGTTCACCAACTTCAGTGGTGGTCTCATCTAAAATGCCCCCAAGTCAACTCTTAAAGTCACTCACCACAATGGTTAGTGTCTAAGTGATGAGTTGTTTCTAGTTGATTTTTCTTTATTCATTTCTCATCTTTGTATAATTTAAGTACATCCTTAGACTTACATAAGTAAAGACTACCTCTAAGAATGGGACATATTTCTATAGGATAATTGTGACTGAACAACCTTGGTTGTGTATCCAGGCTACACTTAAAAATAAAAATAAAAATAATTTTTTTTAAAAGCTGCAAACTGGATATCAGAAACATTCTCTGTGTGTTCTGGAAATTGAAAGGCTGTCTAAAACCAGCATGGCTCTCATGGCTGGTCTTCCACTCTTCCCCCATGCTAGCCTCTAATCACCCAGTGTTTGCTACCCTACTGCCACTGACATAAGTTGTTTTCTCTTCCCTCTGTGTCTGCTTCCATATCAATTCCTGCTACCAACTTCCTCTCTCTGGTTAGTGGCTACTGCATCTTCTAAGGCCTAACTGTGAACTCCTGAGTGAAGGGTCTGTCAGTCACAGATAGCAGGCTTTTCTAGCAGTGCAGGTTTGTTCTTGGCCCAGGCTCTCTTTTCTTTCTCATCGAGTGTCCCTTAGCCAAGCTAGTGCACCAGCCTACCAGAGTGTGCGCCTCACTGGGAAGAGAGAGGACAGTGAGGAGGGGAGAAGGCATGAACTCATTTAATGGCTCTGCAGTCCTGAGTCTTCCCAGAAATAAGTATTTTAAACGTATATAGAAGTTTGTGGTGTTTGATCTTGCTCACCGTAAGTTTATCTTTACGGGTTAACCATCAAGTCACTGAGGGAGTAGATGTCTCAAAACTAACTCCCTCTTATCTGTCTGTTCTGGGGTGCAGGCCACAGTAGCTGTGTGTCTGGTGTTTGTCTGTGTCCAGCCTGGGCACAGACAGTAGTATTGTTTATAGCTTGGCAGGGAAAATGAAGTCTGTTTTCAGATTTCTGTGGTAAAGGAAGGAAGGAAATGGTCTTCGGTGTATTATTGTGCAGGATTGTTTTCAGTTTTAGGCTCCTGCACTTTACCTTGTTACCCATTTAGGTTCTTGAGAAACTTTAATTGCTTTTTGGTAAACAGAAATTGTAACTATATTATTACTTATAGCTGTAAAATAGTGCTCTATGAGTATAAAATTTAATCTGTGCCACATTTTCCTTAATTATCAAGTGCAAAATTATACACTAAGTCAAGTGCTAAAATATAATTATAGAATTTGATACTTTTAGAAATGTGTATGTAGAGCTGGGGGTATGGCTCAACGGTAGAAGCTATGCATCATTTATTCTGCTATTTCTGACATGTTTTTATTAGCTTTACTGGTAGCAGTGTTTTAAGAGGACCAACGTAAGTATTGCAGTATTTTAATTGAACTGTTTCTTACTCAGTAAAGGTTGATCTGTGTCTATTCTGCATTGCTTATGTAATTTTTACTAGTTTATAAAACAGGTAATATTCTGATAGCAATCCCAGACATGTATACTAGTATTCTGAACACTCAGGAGGCTGAAACAGGAGAATCATAAGTTCAAGGCCAGCCGGGCTATTTAATGAGACTCTGTTTCAGAACAAAATAATATTGGAGATAGTAGATATATTCATTCCTTGTTATAGAGTACTTAACCACAGCCATCCCTGAAAGTTCTATAGTTACTGGTATTTCACTAATTTCAGAGATTGTGCCCAGTCACAGTATATGAAAACCCAACAGCTGACTTTAACATGTGAAGATTAGAGCAGAGCATTATCCCATCATTTAACAGGCACAACCACATTGTCCAGCTGCTTACTGGATGCATTGAGAATGTTTTATGTTCATTCGATATGTGCATTTCGGGTGGGGTCTGTAATTTAGATTAGACTCTGAAAGGGGAAATGATTAAGAACATTTTTTACACAAACCCCTTCCGGCTGCATTGATGGGCTTGTTTTGTAAGTATCAGGTGTCCCAGCTGGGTGCCCAGCTTTCTGTCCCTTATTTTCCACAACACACTAGGCCCTCCTCTTCTACAGCCGTTCCCCACTGCACACTACCCTGTGCCTTAGCCCTTGGGAGCTGCTGCCACTCATTCCTCTTGTTTGCAACCCACAGGCTCTACCATCTATTTTTATGCACCAGGTCCCCCTCTTCCCAGATCATAAGACACCTACGCTTAGGAACTACATCTTTATAATTCACAGTTAATCGATTATGCACTGGATGTACTTTGATATGTGCTGAGTGCATGGCCTTATTGTTCACAGTGCTGCCAAGTGGAACAGCCAGCTCCCACCCCCAGGACTGCCTCTTGATAAAAGCCTCAAGATCCTTTGCAGAATGCACAGAATGAAAACTATGTCAGCATAATAATTCGTCTCCAAAGGAGACACTTGGCTTCCTGTCCCTTTGCCCCTTTGACAGTCCTGTCATGACACTTGGCTTCCTGCCCCTTTGATGGTCCTGTCATACTCAGAGTTTTTTTTCTCCATCCACAGTGGAAAGAACCATGCTGGACTTCCCTCAGCATGTGTCGTCTGACAGAGAAGTGCGGGCTGCAAGCACAGAAGCAGACAAAAGGCTTTCTCGTTTTGATATTGAGATGAGCATGAGAGAAGATGTATTCCAGAGAATTGTTCAATTACAAGTAAGTAATAGATTATAAGTAACACATCCCTTGGAAAGAAAGGAAAAAACACATAACAGGACCTGGGATTAAAGAGAAATCTCAGCAGGTGTTTTAAAAGAACTCAGCAGTTCTTGCTGCTCTTGCTGAGGGCCCATGTTTCCTTCCCATACCCACACTGCCTTACCTCCAACTCCAGGGGATCCAAACCCTCTTCTAGGCTCTATGATCCACCAGCAGCACACGCACACAGACGCATACAAACACATACATTTTTTAAAAAGTAAGAACCTGGGGGCTGAGTGTAGTTCATGGTAAAACATATGTGTATGTACAGGCCCTGGGTTTTGGTTGCTCAACCTACCAGTTAAAAATAAGACCACTAGTACAGCTTAAACCCAAATTCAAAGTATGCTTTAATTAAATACAGGTTGATGAACTCTCTAGCCAGGTTTGCCCAGAAAATGTCCCTGAGTCACATTTTGCAGGGGCTTAAAACGGCAAACTCTTAATTCACCCCATTTCAAATGAGTTCCAATCAGGGCCAAGTATATAACCTGACATAACTCCTGCCCACATACCTCCCGCCCACATGTGATCAAGCACATCCAATGTAATTGGGTCAAACAAACTTGTTTAGAGGAGTGAAAACAAATGGCTTGTTAGCTCTCATAAACAGTAGCATTCAGCATTCCAGGAAATGTCTGTCCTTGGGCAAGGGGCTAACAGGTTAGAGACATGTTTATTTCATGGATCTCTTAAGCATAGTAATAACAGCTTAAGTTGTAACAGGTGCAGTTCATACTAGAACAAGCATGTCTATGTGCAAGGTCCTAGGGCTGGTAGAGTTCATGGTGGAGTGCGTGTGTGAGTGTGTGTGTGTGCATGTGAGTGTGTGTGTGAGTGTGTGTATGTGTGCATGTGTGTGTCCAGGGCCCTGGCTTTAACCTTTCATACTAGAAGAGGAAAAGGTGAGAACCTTTGACCAAAAGTAAAAAATACTTGAATTTTTCTAGAATTTGTTTTCAACAATTATAGTAATTGGCATTGTATAGTTATTTCCAGAGTTGTTTTATATTGGTTACATTTGTGTTGAGTTCTTGATTGCATTTCCTTAGAGCTAGGGACTGACTGTAAAAGGGTGCACATCTACAAATCTAAGCCTTTTTAAAGCCATCGCGAACTGTTAGCTTGATGGGAAAACCTCCTTGACTTTTCAAATTATTGCAGGGTTTATAGTAGGCCAAATCAGGTTTACAGATGAAATCGAGTTGTTATCCGAAGGTCTTGTGGTCTGGACTATAGTATTGATAATACACTGCTAATATGCCAGAGCCATTCTACCTGTCTCCTTAAAATCTCCAGGACACAAAGACATTCTGCATGATGGACATCCTAGGTGAATCTGCCTTCGATGTTTTGTCTCTAATGCAAAGTTACCTCCTTAGCATTGCAAGCGTGCCTTTCTCAAAATTTTTATTTTCCTGACATTTCCAGCATTCCCATGAAATTACTGGAAATCTGCAAAATCAGAAATATAAAAAACTTTATTTTTATGACAAGTTGAAATAGGTTTTGGCTTTTGTTGTTTATGTTAACTTGTGTTTAATTTGCAGCTCCTGACAGCACAGCACTGTGACTTTGGCTCCTGAGTGTGCAGGCTGTTTAGTTTTTCATGCCAGGTGATCATTTTCACCCTATAGATGATAATCGGGATGGTCTATCTTTGGCACTATAAAATAACAAATGAAAACAACTTTATGATATTTCTTATTATTTAAATTACCACCCCTTCCTAAGCCCCACCCACTCCGGCCCACTGGGGAACACCCCTGGGCCTGCCTTCTAAGCAAGCACCCCTGAGCTACAGCCCCAGGCCCCTGTCATGAGTAGGTTCTTATTTGGAATAAAGGTTTTCTTACTTTTCTATCTTCTCTGTTTTTTTCAGATGTTATCCAGATATGGAAAATTGTCACATTAGATTTTCTCGTCCTACCTTTAAGTTTTATGTTGGGATTCATGTCCCTAAATTTGATTATATCTATAGCATAGACTGGCACCCTACTGACCTATTAGTCAGTCACTAGTGCACCATGGAATGTGTGTGTGGTTGTTTAGACTTTACTTTGAGATGCTTCAGGTTTGGCTCCACAGCTGCCCCTCCTTCACCTGAGTCGTGACTGTACTTGGCCGTTCCCGTGTGAGCACTGTTAGAGTCTCTGCTGTGTGCTGTGGCTGAGTCAGTCATCAAAGTGAACTATTGTGTTAGTGTTTGCACTGAGACTCATTAGGTAAGTGTAGTTACTTTTAAATACCTTCCAGGACAAATAGGCAGTGAATTTTTAAAACTACAATTATCAGGGTCAGGTGCTTTAAAAATAATAAATATCATTTATCACTGAGGATAAAATTAGATATATCCCAAATGTTCTGATGTTTTTCTATAAAGGATATACAACAGCCATAATGTAACACATAAGACCCAGCTACATAAATAGTCTTATAATACTGAATTGTCCAGAAAGTAACCAGATACTAGATGTTACTTTTTTATGTGTTTTTTTCACTTAAATTTAATTAATAGAAATGTGAAATCGTGGTGTGCTAAGCAGGGTTAGTACTTGAATGGAGAAATGTGAAATTGTATTTCACAGTTTTTTCTTTGTGTGTGTGTGTGTGTGTGTGTGTGTGTGTGTGTGTGTATTGTGTGTGTGTGTATATATGTATATATATATATATGCATAGCATTTTAGCCAAAATGGCCAGAGAGGTTCACAGCCATTTCATTTTCTCAGAATTTCTATGGACCAGGATTTCAGGAGGGAATCTGCTGGGAAGTTCTGAATTAGGAGCTCAGTGAAGCTTTGCTAGGGGTGGCTGAAGTTGAGGTGCCTTGGGGCTACCTCAGTATCTCTGTCTCTTTGCATAGCTCAAACTGTCTTGGTCAGCTTGTGCTGTGAGCTCTGAGGTGGGAGCTCCTGACTGGCTTGCACACTGTGAGTACTCACATGGCCTCTGCTCAGTGTGTGCCAAGGCATAAGATGCATATCTGTTCCCTTTAATAGAAGGTCACCAATCCTTTCAGATTAAGATCACAGTTTTGTGACCTCATTTAACTTCAATTATCTCACAGAAAAACATCTCCCAGCAGAATCACATAAGGGTCAGAGCTTCAACAGATGCATTTTATGAGACACAGGATAGCCCCACATGTCTCTTTTTATAGTTTATCTGAATATTCATTATAGCTTGGCAGATAGGGTGATGGGACATCTTTGTAAGAGGTTCAACATTCCAAGATGCTTATGTCATCAAACCCCAGTGAAGCCGCTCACATTGTAGAGGTCACATGTCGTGATTTCTGCCATACTGCATTAGATGATGTTAATGTGGAGCTTAGAGTCTTCCAACATCCCATGTGTTGAGGGCTTTGTCCCAGCCTTTGGCAGTTGAGAGGTGGTAGAAACTTCAGAACAGTCGTTCTCAGCCTTCCTAGTGCTGCAGCCCTTTGATAAAGTTCTTCATGTTGTAGTGACCCCCCAACCATAAAATTATTTTCATTGCTATGTTAAGCCCACTGGGCAAGAATAAGACCAGTAAGCCGGGCGGTGGTGGCGCACGCCTTTAATCCCAGCACTTGGGAGGCAGAGGCAGGCGGATTTCTGAGTTCGAGGCCAGCCTGGTCTCCAGAGTGAGTTCCAGGACAGCCAGGGCTATACAGAGAAACCCTGTCTCGAAAAAAAAAACCAAAAAAAAAAAAAAAAAAAAAAAAAAAAAAGAATAAGACCAGTAATGACAATTTTGAGCCAAATTTGAAACAAACTTTAATTAAATACTGGCCAGGATGATGGACTTTGGTCAGGTCATTCTGGAGTTCTCAGAAAATGGCAGGAGCTATGTTGGCCAGGTGCTTATAAAGGCAAGTCCACATGGCTGCATACTACCTATATCTGTCCATTTGAGGACGAGCATGCGTCCTGATGTGCTTTCTGCCTACATACCTCTCATGTAGGTGTGATCAAGCACATTGGGGGCATTTGAGTTCAGGAAAACTTGTTTAGAAAAGTAGAAACATGTGGCTTGTTGTCTTATATGAGCAACAGCCCCAGCATCTCAGGAAATATCTGTCCTTAGGCAAGGGATTCACAGGTAAGAGGAATTTGTTTTATAGATCCCTTAGGCACAATAATTAAAGCTGAAAACATGACTTTAGCCAAATGGTGGTGGCACACGCCTTTTATCCTAGCACTTGGGAAGCAGAGGCAGGTAGAACTCTGTGAGTTTGAGGCAAGCCTGGTCTACAGAGCTAGTTCCAGGACAGCTAAGGTTAAACAAAGAAACCCTGACTCCACACACACACACCCCAAAATTAAAAACAAAAACTTTAATTTGGGAAACTAATAGCTATTTCATAACTATAATTTTTCTACTATTACTAATAGTAGTGTGCATACCTAAATCTTCCAGTGGTCTTAGATGATCTCTGTGAAAGTATTGTTCAGCTCCAAAGGGGTCCGGACCTACATATTGAGAACCACTGCTTTAGGAGCTAAGGCCTAGTGGGAAGAAGTGAAGGCATGGCCTTGATGAAAATGCTCCCCTGTGTTTGCCTCCCGGCCATCTCAAGGTACCATCTGCCTCGCACTCAGCACTGTAGTGCACTGCTTTAATACAGCCCGAGAGCAGCATAGGCAGCTGACCATGTGAAGACACCATGAGATCATAGAGTCCTTCTGTCACTGTGAGCTGAGGTCTCAGACATTTTGTCACAGCAACAGAAAGCTAAGGAAGCAGATGGTGTGCTCAAGTATAAGATGCCACATCTCCATCTAGGGAGATCATTTATACTCACGTTTCAAAACCTCCAAATAAATAGTGGGTTAGCTAAAAGTATAAAAGAAATTGCACTATGGCATAGAGCAAACCAGAGTGCTCTCCTCTTCCAAGTGGGTGGTTGAAAACACTGCATCTGTGTAAATACAGAGCTGTCTAATTGACTCTTACATGTGTCTGCGAGGCAGCCCTTTTTCTAAGTAGAAAAGAGTCAGAAAAAGTAACTAAGTTCCCAAGCCTCACAGAAGCCATTGGTGAGTGCTTGCCAGATACCGAGTAGACTACACAAAACAGGTAATGTTGATTCTATTTTGTGCCTCTGGCGGACCTGGTACAACATCAGCATCTGGTAAATGTTCATCAGACTAAAGATGTCAGTGGCAGACTCAGAAGAGACGCTTCCAGTAGTTGGTACAGGAGCATGAGCTAGTTATGTCAGGGAAAACCATTGAATCTTCTTCCTTCAGTAAACCAAAACACAGTCCCGGGCCCATTAAGGTCTACAATGTAAAGCTTCTACAATGCCATAGAGGGTGGCATCCTTCTGAGATCTGGACAGGGCTCAGGGGCTGGTGAAAAGGATGAAGCATTTTACTAGTACAGCATCTCAGGTAGGTGGAGGACTGCAGCCCTACAGCCAATGACAGGGAGGTACCCCAGGGGCACCAAGGGATAATTTGAAAGAGGCACAAATGGTACCTAGAAGTATAAAAGAGCTCAGCTTCATTAGTAATCAGAGATGTTTGTAAGGACCATTCTTAAGTTTCTATTTCTACTCACAAAACTAAGGATTGAGGAGGTCACTGTGGATGTGAATCAGTAGGATTGTTCATGCACTGCTCTGGTAAGGATGAAATTCATTAAAAATAAAACGAGCTCATAGACTCACAAACAATAGCTTTAGATTGATCTTAAGTTCCAGGTGACCTTGTATATCCTCTTCCATCGTACCTGGGATTTACCTACAGGTGTGCTGCATTTGTACACAGACAAAACTGGGCAAAGGTCATACCAGCATTATAATGGCAAAGTGCCAACATATTCCAGATTCTTATCGGCAAGAACACAGCTTAAATAGAATTCATGGGTGCAACTTCAAAGAATTAAGTGTAGTAACCACAGGCAGTGAGATTGGTATAGGAATGATGAAAGAAAGAAATAGCAGCGTGTTGCACACAGCCTGTGGTTTCATGGTGTTCACAGACATATGGTACATACATAAATGGTAAAACTGAAAAGAGTTTTATCACAGATTGAGGACATCTATCTCTTATATAGGTTGCCTAGCATATGTAAATGCAAGTGCTGTTAGCCAGACATGGTGGCACATATGTTTAATCCCAGCACATGGAAGACAGGGGCAGGCAGATCTCTAAGTTAGAGGACAGCCTGGTCTACGTAGTGAATTCCAGGCCAGAAAAAAAGCAAGGAAGGAAGGATGTAGGCTTTGATTTTTCAAATCCTACTTTTAATAAGGGTTTTTAAATGCTTTAACCTCCCTTCTAGCCCACCATCCATCAGAGATAGTGGAAAAGAATGGTTATTAGGATACAGGGGTAAGTGGGTCTGTGTAGAAATTGTTCTTTGGAGCAAGTCTAATCTGCTTTGTCTGGAAATCAGCAGTTCTGCTCAGTAGTGTCAGGGTAGCAAACATGAAGCAGCAGCAGTGACACAGCTAGCAGAAATAGCCAGCAGTCCACAGGAGCAAGCAGGACCAGCAGCCATGCCAGGAGAAGTTCTCTGCCAAAGTGAAGATCATTGAAGACTAAGATGTGGACCTATGAAGCGTTGCAAAGATAGCAATGCAAGCCTCTGTCACTGTCCTTTGGGTCCTGTTTATACTCCCTCCAGATATCACATGTCCTCCCATGGGTCATGCCTCACCATGTGAGACTGTCTTAGCACAACTCCACGTGAGTCTGTATTAGCTGACATCATTCTGCCAGTTGGCTCAAATCCACAGAGACAGCGAGAAGCTGCCAGAAAACCACCAGAAACTTTTTGGTGTGTTTCTCTCTGTGGAATCACCATAAATGGAGCTCAGCAATGCAATGTAAGGTGAACCAGTACACACATGTCATTAATAAAGAGTCCTTCGTCCTGAGTCCTTTCACACACTTGACTTAACAAAATATTCTTTCACCTATGTCTGCTTCAACAAATGCCATTTGACATGACTGACTTTCAAAAGAAACCAGAAGTTTACACTTCAGAAGGAAGAAAGGAAGGGGGAAAGAAAGGAAGTATGCTCACAATATACATATATTAAGTATTACTTATAACAAGTGTTGTCAGTATCCTACTTCATAAATGATAGGATTTAGTTTGTACAATTTACATATGTCTATTATCATTTGTAGATATCCAATACTGCTTCAGTTTTTAGAATATTAACTGTATACTTTATCCCATCAAAAGAAAAATAGAAAACAAGAACCAAAAAAGAAAAAGATATATTTCTTTATCTCATTGGTTAAAATTAGTAAATATCAAAAGCCAGCAGTGATGGTGGAGGTCTTGGCATTCCCCAAGACTGACAAAGGCTCCTCAGTCATTCGCTGAAAACTAGCAAGGGCTCCACACATGACTCTGTTCAGTTATATAAAAGCATAGTAAAAGCATATTCTGTTCTTGAGAATAACAAGACACAACTTGTTTACTGCTCATTTTCAGTTGTTATTTCTTCCTTGTTCCCATGACATTTACTATATCAGTGAGAGATCCAAGGAAGACAGCCCAGGCAGAGGCTGGAGGGGTGCAAAGCAACCTGCCTGACAACCGCTGACGCAGGCATGTGAGGACACTGAGCACACACTTCATAGGGCACATTTCTTTAGAAGAAACTGCAATCCGAATAGAGGCATTTTTGTGTCCTTTATCTCACACTCTAGGGAAATAAACAAATGGCTTCCAAGGGCTTTAAGTCATATGTAAAGCAAAATTATCTACCAACAGATGATGTTAGTATGAACTACTATGAGAGAAAAATATGTTAGGTACTTAGACAAGAGGCACAAAAACCTAAAACAGGGCACTGAGCCATGGTAGATGCTGACGACGCTTTAATCTGGGTTCCGGAGCTTCTGAAGGTCTGACAAGGTTTAAGTGGTCAAGGCACTGGCTGTGATGAAAGACTAGATATTTTAAAAATTAGGGGGTTACCACTGCAATCCCAGTACTCAAAAAACAGAGGCAGTCAGATCTTGGTGAATTCAAGAGTAGCCTGGTCTACATAGTGAGTCCAGGCCAGCAGCAATGCACTGTGAGATTATCTAAAGAAATAAAAATACACTAGAAATATAAAGCCCTTGTGAAGGAAAAATAATGAGCTAAAGGAGCCCCTAAAGGTTTGGGGGAAATAAAAAAAAGAATAATTAAGTTGCTGGGTGTGATGGCGCTTGCATTTAATCCCAGCACTTGGGAGGCAGAGGCAGACTGATCTCTGTGATAGTCTACAGATTGAGTTCTACAAAATGAAGCTCTGTCTTAAAATAAAATAAAAAAATGTTTGAAGATTTTAAAGAGTCATAATGAATCAAGGGTGAGGGTGGAATAATCAGAAAAATCAGTAAATTAAGCATTTCACAAATTTTTCTCTGCTATTTTTCTTGTTAGATGTAGTTTTTGGAAAATATAAGCATACCATGAACATGTATAAAAGCTCTTTGTTAGAGGGGAAAGTAAATCTTGTCCACACAGGTGAAAATCAGGTGCCAACCATCAGATCATGTGAATTAAACATTAGAAGCCTTTGAAGAAGGGAAGCTTCGCCTGAGAAGACCTGTGAGTTCTGAGGGGCAAAGTCCTCGTTCAGGAAAAAGATGCATGCAGTTCCACAGAGCAGTCTGGAGCAGTGGTTCTCAACCTGTGGGTCAAGACCCCTGTGTGGGTCACATATCAGATAGCCTGCATATCAGATATCTACATTATTATTCATAACAGTGGCAAAGTTGCAATTATGAAGTAGCAATGAAAACAACTTTATGGTTGGGGGGTCCCCACAACATGAGGCACTGTATTAAAGAGTCGCAGCGTTAGGAAGGTTGATACAGCAGTGGGCCTAGCAAGTGGGCCTTGGAAGCTCCTCAGCCTTCCCACAGGCCCACGGAGTCTTCCAGGACTTCAGAGTCTTAGTGGCAGTGGGGGTCTGGTTACTGAGTCAGACTTTTGTTCAGTGTAATTTTTGTGATTAAGTGTTTCAGTATGCTATTTTTGATGGTTTAATTAGACCCAATTCGAAGTCAGTTTCCCTCAGAATATCCTTTTACCTGTTTGCACTTGTATCGTTCACTTTGAGAGTATGTGGTTTTAATTTTGATGTAGACTGTGAATGTTACTCTTATGTTCTTGAGTGCCTTCCTGTAGATACGGAAGTGTAGACCTACCGTGGACTACAGTAAGCATATACAGCCATGGAGTAGCTGTGAGTACAACTCACACCGGCTAATGAGACCATGTGATTAGCTGCTGTTCCCAGCTTAGAACCAAATGTTTGCCTCAGCTCCTCAAGGTTAGCTTTCTGCTGTGTATCTCAACCTCTTAAATCCATACAATAAACTCTGCTCTTGCAAACCCTACTTACCATACTGCACGTGGTTATGGCCTAGCTCCTCCCCAAGCCCACCAACCTTACAATGTTGTACTGTCTAGAGATTCCTGCTGCCATGCTCACACCTCAGGACAGATTTCCTGGCGCTTTTGGAACAGACCAGACGAGCTCCAGTTAATGACATCCATATGAACATGTGATTTGAACTGTTCACCATCCCTGTGGGAGCCAGTCCAGAGCCAGGTTGCCTCCCTAGATATTCTGGGTTTCTTCCCAGATACCTGCTGCTGGATCCCAGTAATTGCCAAAACCAGCTCAGGAGGGTTCCAACTCCAATCATGCCCACAAACTCGCAATTCCACAGAGGCACAAAGGGAGGTTATAATGGAAAAGGAGTCTAACCATTCTTACCCTCTGCTGAGAATACACTCCTGGAAGATTGAGTAACGTGGGGAGTGTTGTAGCTCTGTGACACTGATTGTTCTGTGGTAGGCAGTGTGAAGTACTGTTTCTGTTCTGAGTCGCACTGATTGAAATGCAGCTCTGTTTACCTCCCTGTCACCAGCCATCTCAAATGCCATTTCTAAAACTAAATACCATTCATTAAAAACCTAATCAGTTAGGAAATTTGGAACACTCAGATCTGGATGGCCCTGGTCTTTCATGGAGAAAATGTCCTACTGACTGGAGGCCTGTAAGCTCCAGTGACAGAAGGCTGTGATTGTCCCTCAGCCAAAGTGAGTCTTTTGTACCTGCTGAGTCTGTCTGGAGTCACATTTCCTCCCATGAGCTGACCAGCCACCTTAGATATCCACCACATATCCTGTGACTTCCTTTGGATTTTTAGATTTTTATTTCTTGGCTGAGGGAATTTTCCAGCCCCCTCCAGGACCTTCTGTCCTTTGGAGGCTAGCAGCTTTCCTCCTGTTTAGTGAGGTGCTGACTCATTCTTCCCAGATACTTGTTCATATGCAGCCTGCTGTAGTCCCTTGATCTCCCTTGCCAAGTGACAGGCAGGCGCTTTTGAAGTATTGGAGCCTTTTGCTGGAGTTTTATCCAGCTGTCCTTGTTTGGTATTTTGGCAAGAGAATTCTACCCAGCATTTGTGCAGAGTTCACCCCATTACTTCTCTTCCTGCATTTCAAGTGGAACCAGGTTAACAAATGATAGACAATTAAATCCAGATGATTTGCAGTAAGAAATGTGCATCGGTCATAAAGGCTGCTCAAAAGGAGACTACACAAATGTGTCCATTATCACAGGCCTCCTGGGGCTCAGCACTCTTAGCTCTGAGGCAGGGCAAGGCTATTCTGCATAGCCTTTTATTTATTTAATATTTCTGTTTTAAATTAGCAGAAGCTCACCAAAGCATAAGAGAAATTAGGTCTTCAATAGGGCCTGCCCCATAATCACCTGTGTTTCATGGCCCAACAGAGATGATGAATATAGTACATTGGCTTTAGCCTGGGAGTTGATTGTTTGCCTGTGTGCTATTACAACAGAAATGACTGACATGCTTGTTAATTTAAGGAAACATGTGATTTGGAGAAGATAAAGCCTGAAGCCAGGCGATACCTGGAAAAGTCAATTAAAATGGGAAAAAGAAATGGACTTCATCTTCCAGAACATGTAAAAAATGTGAGTTTGTTTCTTTTTATTTTTTATTAGTAAGTTTTATTCTTGGACAATTTTGGATGTGTGTAAGATACATTCTAATTACTCTCTCTCACATATAACCCTCATCTTCTACCCATCATTTTCTTATTTGAGGAGAAAAAGAAAAAAATCAACGAGAACCAACAAGTAGGCAAAGAGATGAGTTTTAATAGGATAACCCATGCTAAAAAAAAATCCATTTACAATATATTTGATGCTTTTACTTTTCTTCTTTTAAAGATTTGTTTTATATGTATGTCTGTGGGTTTGTCTGTGTGTGTGAGATTCTGGTACCCTGGAGCTACAGTCACAGGAGTGGTTGTGAGCTGCCTGGTATAGGTGCTAGGAACTGAACAAGGGTCCTCTGGAAGAGCTGTAAGCACTCTCAACCACTAAGCCCCTGCTCCAACTATTAGAACTTATGCTAACCTCATTAGTAACTAAACACCTTATAGATCACACACACACACACACCAACACACCCATTTTAAAATAGGATCTTACTACATAGCTCTATTTGGCTTGTAACTTTCTAAGTAGACCAGGCTAGCCTAGAACTCAGTGATTCACCTGCCTCTGCCTCTGCCTCTGCCTCTGCCTCTGCCTCTGCCTCTGCCTCTGCTCTTCTGCCTCTACCTCCACTTCTGCCCTTGCCCCAGTGCTGGGATTAAAGATGTGTATTACCGTGCCTGGCAATGATATGGTTCTTTAATCTGCTCCATGTTTTGTTTATTTTATGTATATCAGGCTTTTTCCTTTGCTATGTTTTATATTCTTAAAAATTAAATTTCATATTTCAGTGGCTGGTTTGTATTTTCCCTCTCTTGATCACACAGAGATAGGTTGATAGAGAGTTTGTAAGTCAGCACTTTAGGATAAGATGCCCTGTGACTAACATATACCTCTCACGTGAAGAAAGATTAGCCAGTGAAAAGCATTGTTCAAACATTTTCTTTTGTAAGGCAAATTAATCTGTGATAAACTAAGCCTCTTAATTAACCTCATTCTTCGTGAATAGGAAATATAATTTATGTTTTATTTCCAGGTCATTCCTACAGAATACAGAACTGGAAATAAGTTTGACAGACATCCAAACCAAGTTTTATTTGGTGACTGATGTCACCCTGGCAAAAAGTACTGAGGGTGCTGTGGAGACGTCCTATCTTTCTGTCACCCATGTCCTTTGACCACTTTTTTTCATGGTCATTTGACTGGGTGGCCAATGTCACTTGCTTGACCCTTTGACTTCCTGGTCAACCCTTTCTTCTCATGGGTGCACGAAAATCCTAGTAATTAAGCTATGATTGTTGCAGCTAACAGACTCCCATTTAAGCAACTTAAGGAAGTTGAAGGGTTTTAGAGACAGGTGGCTTCCTGTGTTTTGTCACTGGCCACCTGATTTCTATTTCTCTTCTGTCTTCAATGGTAGTGTTTATCTAAAGGCTTGCCTTTTATTACACACACACACACACACACACACACACACACACACACACACACACACACAAACCTTACAAATCTACATGCTGCCATCCAGACACTCATAGAACTCTGTCTCTGGGTCTCAGTGCCTTCCAGTAGATCCTTTGCCAAAATCTCACTTTGAGAACTACTTTGTGTCCAGTAGATTTCATTATCCAGCATTGTTAGAAGAATGAGATTGTCTAATATTTTTCTTGTGGTCCTCTATCATCTCCTTGGATCTCCTACCTAGAACTTTTCCAGAATTGTTAGAGAAGCACCAGGCATGGGCTATTGGAATCAGTCATTCCTGCAAGAAGATGGCACAGTGACCTAGTTGGTATAGAGGACATGATCCTGAAATGTCCACTTTCTGGTCCTGTCTGAACTGTGTGGCTGCTGAAGAATGGAGGAGTGGGGGAGAGGAATTGGGGATGCAATAGGTGTGTTTTGAGACAATGCTGAACAGAGCGTAAATGATAGTAGACAGATTGACAGCAGCTGCTTTGCAGAGTGCATTTCTGAGAAAGGACTTCTGAGATAATTCTAACTTCATGGATAATGGAAACATGCTGGCTGATAGCAATGAAAAGGCAAGGCTTTTCTATTGTTAATGCCCTGTCTGTCTTCCTTTTCTTCAGGAAATCAAGTCAATGAAGAAGAGAATGAGTGAATTGTGCATTGACTTCAACAAAAACCTCAATGAGGATGACACTTCCCTTGTATTTTCCAAGGTTGAACTTGGTAAAATTGTGTTGTTTTGCTAAATTGAATTTTATCACCTAACAGGTTCCAACCTAAATTATAATTCAAAGAATTCTTTTAAAAATTGTCTAGTATCAGGGCTGGGCAGACGGTCAGTGGTTAAGAGCACTAGCTGCTCTTGCCAAGGCCTAGGTTGGATTCCCATCAC
The DNA here is from genome assembly GCF_008632895.1 of Mastomys coucha. Lineage (NCBI taxonomy): Eukaryota > Metazoa > Chordata > Mammalia > Rodentia > Muridae > Mastomys > Mastomys coucha. The sequence goes on along the minus strand of NW_022196914.1, from coordinate 64,418,410 downwards.
CTATATGGTTTATCCTTCTTGGTAATGTACACTGGTGTTTATTTAACAGCCTTCAGGCCTTGACAGATTTTCTGCCTATCCATGTCTCCCCACATTGTAAGCTAGTCTTTTACTGTGGGGTATTTTATTGGCTTAATTTTGCCTCCTCTCCATTAAAATGCCATCTGTACAGGTGCCATGAAACATTCTTTTTGTTTGTTTCAAATTTTTTTCTGAGCCAGCTGGCCCATCACTGCCTCCCCATTCAGACACAATCCAAATAAGATTGTGCAGTTGTCCTTGCGCCTGAACGTCAGTTACCGCATTGCATCCCTCCAGCTGCTGAATGCAGTGTGCCCATGCTAAGTAAGCCAGTAACAAGTGAGAAACTGGCTTTTTGCAGGTGCTCTTCCTGACGACTTCATTGACAGTTTAGAAAAAACAGATGAAGACAAGTACAAAGTTACCTTAAAGTACCCCCACTATTTCCCTATCATGAAGAAATGCTGTGTCCCTGAAACTCGAAGGAAGATGGAAATGGCTTTTCATACCAGGTGCAAACAGGTACCATAAATGTCTTTATTTTGACCTTTTTGTTTGTCACTATCAAAGTGGTTCAGCAACTGACAGCTCTGTTGCCATGTGCATTGCATTTACTGCATTTACTACTTGCATATACATATGAGAATTTTAGCTTTTTCTTTTCTTTGTCAGTTTGCTTACTGTGCCACAAGCTAGACTGTTGTAGTAAAAATTGAACAGATAAAAACAAACTAGAAGTTATATTCCTTTCCTGCATTTGAAGGCCAGAGCTTGGAAGGAACCTCTCCCCCCTAAACAAGTAATCACAGAGGTAGGTTCTGGAAATTACTATTACTCGACCCGTGGGAAGGAATGGAGAAAGTACAGACCACACATCTTTAAAGTCCTATCTCAAGAAACTAAAACAACAATAAAAGCCCATACAAATAGCATCCAGGGACTCTAGTCATAGTCCATGGACTCAAGCTCCATATGTAATCGTCTCTGCTGCAGTGGAAGCTGAGATATGTAACCTTTAGTTGAAAACTTTGCTAGACTTAGAGTTTTATATTAAAAGGGGATTAAAAATTGATTCTGAGCCGGGTGGTTGTGGCTCAGGCCTTTAATCCCAGCATTTGGGAGACAGAGGTGGGTGGATTTCTGAGTTCGAGGCCAGCCTGGTCTACAGAGTGAATTCCAGGACAGCCAGGGCTACACAGAGAAACTCTGTCTCACTTTGATTCTGAATCAAATAGAATATATTCCATATTAGTCCTGGCTACCAAAGTAACCATGAATATCAGGCCTCAGTCATTTAGTGTCTTTGGTTCCAACACCAAGATCTCTGCCTACCATTCAGTCATTCCCAGTTGAGTTTCTCATGATGTAGCAGCCTACGAAAAGAAAAACAAGAAATTAGCCCTCTTTCCCCACCATCCACAGCCAGTGCTAGAATAGGAACACAATACATACACAGGAAGGAGCAAAAGGAGAGGGAGGGAGGGAGAGAGGAAGGAAGGAAGGAAGGAAGGAAGGAAGGGAGGGAGGGAGGGAGGGAGGGAAGGAGGGAGGGAGAAAAGGAAGAAGGAAGGAAGGAAGGAAGGAAGGAAGGGAGGGAGGAAGGAAAGAAGGAAAGAAGGAAGGAAGGAAGGAAGGGGCAAAGACAAGCAAGGTGTGACAGTATAAATCCTTAATCCCAGCAGAAGCAGATGGCCCCCTGTGAGTTTGAGGCCAGCCTGGTATATATATGGCAAGCTCCTGACCAGCCAAGGATATCTGCAAGACTTTATCTCAAAAAAATAAAATAAAATAAAGAAAGAAAAGAAAAGAAAAGAAGGAGGCAAGAAACAGGAATATAGGAGGTACATAGACATTTTCAAAAATTATTTGGCAAAAAGTCTTACCAGTTGTATTCTATACTCCCTTCCCCCACCCTCCCCATGCCAGTTTGAAATACAAGAATTAGGTTAGGAACTAAATAGCAACAGTATGTTCTATATCCTTTGTAATAAAATGTCTTCAAAAACTTAGCTTCTTTTACTGTTTACTTCTAGGCAAATAACTATAGCCAAATACTACTTTTGATCATAGTTCCTACCAAGTTTTATTAACTGATTCATTTCTACATTTGTTCCTCTGTTTAAAAGACTTTGCTTTGAGGTCTTTTAGAAAAGGTAAGCTTTTGCAAGGAAGAAAAGAAGTAGGCAGTGTTCTCAAACTAATCTCTGTAGTTAGTAACTAAGGGACCTTCTACTCCCATGACATTAGGAATGCAGCAGAGCTGGTTTGTCCAACAGAATGAATCTACATAGAGTCTGCCTTGTCTCCCATCTTCCAGTGTCCTTCTTTCCATTTTCCACCTTAGAAGCTGGCCAGTTCTTTGAGCTCATCTCTCTCCTGTAACATTTTTCAAAGAAGCACTTAGTGACAAGCATTACTAATTTATTATTATTAATTATTTCTCTAGAACTTAAGACCTACTGCTACATGACATATTGCCAAAGTTGCAGCATCAACAGCGGTAGTAAACACTACCCATATTATAGTACGTATGCATACCCACAGTGAGCAGCACTGCAGTAAACACTACTCATAGTACGTGTGGTATACCCACAGTGAGCAGCACTGCAGTAAACACTACTCATAGTACGTGTGGTATACCCACACAGAGTGTCCCGAGCTTTCCAGCCTGCACTGTCTCTCTCCAGTCGCTTTTCACTTCTGTACTTTTTCATTTTTGTTATAGCAGCATTTTTTTCTCATCAGTCTCCATATTTTCAAAACCATTTAAAAGCATGGTAAGTCAAGCTGTAAAGTGGGTTCAAGACTGGCCTGAGCTATAAAATGCGTCCTTGTCTCAAAAATCAGAACAAGTCAGTTTTGGTGGCTCACATCTACAAACCAAGTATTCAGGAGACTGAGACAGGTAAGTTCCTCTGAATTTGAAGCTAGCCTAGGCTACAGAGTGAGACCCTGTCATAACTATCAACCCGCCCCCTCCATACATATATAACACACACAAGAAAGAAAATACAGGGTTGAGGAGGTGGATGAGGCATGGTGGATAGAGGAACTAGTCATGCAAATCTGACAACCCCACAAAAAGCCAGCTGCAGTGGCACACAGGTAATCCCAGACGTCTTAAAATAAGATAGAAGGCTGAAGCAGGAGAATACCTAGAATTGGAGCTCATGGGCCAGCTAGCCTGGGGTATGGAGTGCAGCAGTAGAAACAAGAGAGACCCTGCCTCAACAAAGCAGAAACCAAACACAGAAAACAGTTCTCAGACTTCCACACACATGCTGCAGTATGCACACGTCTCCTCACCCTTCACACACACACACACGTAAAATATTTTTAAATTGGTATATGTAAGAAAAGAAATCTGTCCATAAATAGTTTGCTGACTTGATTGTTGGGATTAATAATTTTTCCTTTGACATTATAAGATTACTTTTCCAGTGCTGAAGAGATGCCCCCGTAGTTAAGAACACCTACTGCTCTGGCTGAGAACTCAGATTTGGTTCCCAGCACCATATGGTGTCTCACAGCCATCAGTAAATCCAGTACCAGGGCTTCTGATGACCCTTTTGCACCCCTCAAGCACCAGGTACATGTGCAGTGTACATGTATGTGCAGGCAAAACTGGCATACACAAATATAAAACAATTTTTAAAAAATTAAAAACAAAAAGAAAGACTTTTTTTTTAATTGTTAA
>NW_022196914.1:64413638-64414600 GCF_008632895.1 Mastomys coucha | reverse complement strand
TTTTTTGGTGGCACACATGTATAATCCCAAGACCCAGGAGGCCAGGAGGAAGATTTCTGATTCTGAAGCTATCACTTGGGATACATATTGAGTTGCAGGCCTGTAGAGCTACGTCGTAACTTGTCTTAGACAGAAGCAAGGACAAGTGTGTGTGTGTGTGTTGTGACTGTGTCAGTGTATGTGTGTCTGTGTGTCTTTGTGTGTGTGTATGTCAGTGTGTGTGTGTGTGTGTGTTGTTCCTAAATGTACAGGTTCCAAATAGAAAATACATTGAGGAAAAGCCTACAGACCTCGTTTTGAATGTCAAATACCATGGTATGTTCATCTGTTTGTGCTATTTAAACAAAGTACTATAGACTGGATAACTTATAAATAATAGAGATTTACTTTTCATGATTTTGGAGGCAGGAAATCCAAGATGCTGTGTGCTCACAAAGAAGAAGGAAAATCTCTTTGAATCACAGGGGACAGGGCGAAATGTACCTAAGCTGGGTTTTTCCAGCTCTGTTATAAGCCACTAGTCAATTCATGAGGACAGTGCTAAAAGGTCCCGTCTCTTAGGGTCACAGTAGTACAAATTAATTTTCAACATATCTTTTCAGGCAATAGTATGAGGAATTAAGTACATTAATTAATTAATGTGCATTCTTCTGCAACCAATACCCATTCATAGAACTTTTTATGCTCTCTAACTGAACCTGCATTCATTACAAACTAATTCCCCATTCATTTTCCATGTCTGTAACAAACTAATTCCCCATTCACTTTCCATGTCTGTAAACTTAATGGCTGCAGGAAACTTACATATGCCCTGTGACTCACGTCTCAGCATAATGTCATATAGGCTTACCATGCTGAAATAGGTCAGAATGTCCTTCTGTTTAAGGATGAGTTGTACCCATGCCGTGGTGGTGCACACCTTTAATCCCAGCACTTGGGAGGCAGAGGCAGGTGGATTTCTG
>NW_022196914.1:64412754-64413628 GCF_008632895.1 Mastomys coucha | reverse complement strand
TTTTTTAATTGGTTGTTTTATTTATTTACTTTTCAAATGTTATCCCCTTTCCTGGTCTCCCCTCTGAAAACCCCCTATCTCATCTCCCTCCCCCTGCTTCTATGAGGGTGTTCCCCCACCCACGCACCCACTCCTGCCTCACTGCCCTAGCATTCCCCTACACTGGAGCATTGAGCCTTCACAGGACCAAGGGCCTCCCCTCTCATTGATGCTAGATAAGGCCATCCTCTGCTACATAAGCTGGAGCCATGGGTCCCTTCTTGTGTCCCTGGGAGCTCTAGGGGGATCTGGTTGGTTGATATTGTTGTTCTTCCTATGGGGTTGCAAACCTCTTCAGTTCCTTCATTCCTTTCTCTAGCTCCTCCACTGGGATCCCCCTGCTCAGTCCAATGTTTGGCTGCATGCATCCACATCTGACAGAGCCTCTCAGGAGAAGGCTATATCAGACTCCTGACAGCAAGCACTTTTTGACCTCAGCAATAGTGGCTGGGTTTGATGACTACATATTTTCTTTTTTTTAGACAGGAGCAATTCTGGGTTAAAACTTTTGAGAAGGGTAGGTGGCCCCATCCCTCAACTGGGGGCCATGCCTAACCTCTGGATATGGTCTCTACAGGTTCTTTTTCCCCTTTGTTGGGTATTTCAGCTAATCTCATTTCCCATTGGGTCCTAGGAGCCTCTTGCTTTCCTGGTGTCTGGAACTACCACATTTTCTTGATCTAGTCTTCTGTCATGGTGGGCACTTGAGTTGTTTCCATGAATTTACTATTGAATAACAATGCTTTGAACATAGGTATTTATAAATACTTATTTTGTGTCTACTTCAGTTCTTAAATCTTTTTCTGTTTTTTTTTTTTTTTTTTTTTTTTTTTTT
>NW_022196914.1:64366176-64412443 GCF_008632895.1 Mastomys coucha | reverse complement strand
TTTTATGCTTCAGTTCTTTTGAATATTTTCTCTAAAGTAGAATTGGGATTATATGGTAATTTTGTAGGAATTTTGTTTTGTTTTGTTTTTGTTGTTAATGTTTTTACTGTTGTTGTGAAGGGTGCTTTGGTTTGGGAGTTTTGGGCTTTTTTGTTTGTTTTGTTTTGTTTTGTTGAGTCTGGTTCTCATATAGCCCTGGGTTGCCTCAAACTCATTTATGTAGCCAGTGATCTTGAATTTCCTGAGCCTCCTGCCTCCACCTACCAAGTGCTGAGACAAGATGTGCTACCACGTCTGGTTTGTGTGCAGCTGGTGATCAGACTCCAGGCTTCATGACTTTTAGGTGAGCACTCCACCTGCTCAGCTTTATTCCCAGCCCATCTGTGTGTAACTTTTGAAGAGTCACTGTATCATTTTGTAGAGCAACTGAACCATTTTACATTCTCATCAGCAGTATACAAGGGTACTAGTTCCTCTACGTCCTTATCAACACATTATTTTCCATGTGTGGATATAGAATAGCAAAACAAATTCATATGAAGTTAAAATGGTAAATTTTATACTGTGTATAATTTGCCACAAACACATCAGAAAGTTGTAACAATAAGAATTTGGTACTTTTGTAATAGAAAATAAGTTAGAAATCATGGTAGTTCATAAGCCATGTTTTACTCTGAGTTTACAGTACCTCATAGTTTATGAAGAACGTACAGCTAGTTCAGAAGCATAAAGTATTCTAGATTATTTCAGGAGTACCACACCACATCTCCAGCTTTACTTAGGGCTGAAATGGAAGCAGTAGTTAAAATGGTCTAAAGCTGTTTGACAGTGTCAGAGCCTCGCTGAGGCCGAGACTGGTTAGTGCTTTGTGTCCAGTTGCTCACTTCCTTCTGTTTTGTTGTTCTTGTTACTAGGAAAACACCATAATTCTGCAACAGCTCCTCCCGCTGAGAGCACAAGTGGCCAAACTACTCGGCTATGACACCCATGCTGACTTTGTCCTTGAACTGAACACTGCAAAGAGCACAAGCCATGTGGCAACCTTCCTAGGTCAGTTCTTTCTTTAGGGTCAGTTCTGTGGCTTCTGTTTCCTTTGTCCTCCATCACTTCACTGCAGAATACCTCCTTAACATCTGCCTCACCTAGGCAGCTAAGCTGCCTTCTCAAGCACATCCTGGCTTCAGGAGAAGGGTATCAGTCAGCTATTCACCTTAGACGAACTCTGTTCTTGGGGCTGCTGGGGTTCTCTGTCTCGTGTTGTTGGGACATTGAGTCTATTTTTGACATATGGTCAGTGTGGACTAGCAGACTGTTAGCTCATTGCCTCAATTTACTGCCACTGTGTATTTGATGCTTCATACTCTACTGATAGATTAGTATGAAATAAGTGAAGATGTGGCATAAAATGAAAACAGAGCATACATAAAAAAACTGGCACTTTACCCTCCAAAGTCCCCTTTTTAATATATAATGTAATAGAGAGTACATTAAAAGTGTTTCCTAACTACTGTCACCACATTCATTTTAAGTTCTTTTTAAAAACCAGCGTTTCCTGGGCCTAGTGGCACGTACCTTTAGTCCCAACATGCAGAAAGATCTCTGTGAGTTCAGGAACAATCTGGTCTACATTGTGAGTGCCAGGCCAACCATGGCTACCCAGTGAGACTCTGTCTCGAGGAGAAAACAATAACTAAAGTTTCTGGTACAGGGAAATAACAGTGAATAAAGTGCCTGCTATGAAAACAGTGAGGACTAGAACCAAATCCCTGCAGCCTGTGTAACAGCCAAGCCAGCATGGGTCACCTGTAATCTGTGCACTCAGAACCAGAAGCAGGGCCTCCTTAGGGTAAGCAGGCTAGCTGGAAGCAGGGCCTCCTTAGGGTAAGCAGGCTAGCCCGAAGCAGGGTCTCCTTAGGGTAAGCAGGCTAGCCGGAAGCAGGGCCTCCTTAGGGTAAGCAGGCTAGCCAGAAGCAGGGCCTCCTTAGGGTAAGCAGGCTAGCCAAAAGCAGGGCCTTCTTAGGGTAAGCAGGCTAGCTAGGCTAGACAGCTAATAAGCAAAGGTTCAACTGAGAGACTCTGCTTCAATAAACAAGGTGTAGAGTGATTGAGGAAGATACCAAATGTTAACATGCATATACAAGTACACCAACCCACACATGTGAGCACATATGCACACAGAGTATACACAGACATGTCCCTGTACCTCCCAAGAACTAGGACTGAAGGCATATGCTAGCACAAACTCTAAAATGGTATTAAAATTACTTTATTCTCCTTCAACAACATGTCAAAGTATTTAGCTTTACTAGTCTTTTATTAGTGGAATCATGTTGGAACTGATTAATAATGGGTTAAAACTGGCCATGATGGTACACCTATAATCCAGACAGTCAGGAGGCTCAGACAGGAAGGAGGATGCTATGAATCTGAGGCCAACCTGGATCATGTAGCAAGTACCAGAGAGCCACAATGTAAGACCCTGCCACAATAAACCAATGAATGAAAATAAAATGATTAAAAGTAGGTTAAGAAGTCAGCTTTTAGTCTAAAATTTACTCTGCTGTTTCTTTTCAATAGACATGGTTTACTTATATATATGGTAGAATCTTATATAACTCATAAACAGGTGTTCTATCAATGACATCCTATAATTCATTTGTGTATTTATGAGACATTTGGAATAACTATCTTGTATTAGGAGTAGGAGGTGGTGTGCTAAATGCTAGAAGCACAGAAGCCATAAGATAAAGTTCTTTCCTGGGAGTCTCCACTTGGTGGAAAGAGCAGAGATGTGCACAGGCACTGATGTAAGGTTGGATGCATGTTGTCCAGGAGGTCAGCTGAGCTCAGGGACTTGGCAGGTTTGCCGAAAATGCTTTCTGTAGTGGTGACTGCCTATGCTGAGATGGCTCCCCAGCAACTACCCCATTAGCTTAACCCTGGAAGGTAGCTCCCCCTCTGGCTGGCCTTGTGCTGCCTGTCTTTACAGAGTGCCTTCACATAGTTAACAGATTGTGAAAAGAAATGCAAGAGAGCTTACTCATGTAACCAGCCTTTCTAAAAGCAATAATCAGAATTTGACTATAGTATATAAATTTTGACTATTGATTTCTCTAAAGCTAAAATCTAGAATTGCTGTCTCCAAGTCCTCCTCCTTCAGAGTGAAGCGTGGAAGGCAGACCAACCCCATGCACAAATGTACAGAGCAGTTTCTAAATGATGTCAGCAGGCCACAGAAGTTTTAGCAATATAGTCTTGCTGAGAAATATGCAGACACACACACGTGCGCGCACACACACATATGCATGCACATGTTTAATCTTACCATTGCTTTGTTCTGAATTATAATATTCCTGGATCAGAACTCTTGAGATAAGCTTCCCTGTTGTTGCTATTGGAAGGAAATCATGGCTGGGTTTTGGTGGTGTGAAAGACAAAGGGGAAAGAGTTATCAAGTAAATGACTGTGGAGAGAAAGCTCTGCCCCCTTCAGCTCTTTTTCCTCGTACTGTTTCCTCTGACTGATCATGCGCAAAACTGGCAGTACTTATGAATACATTTGCTCCAAAGGATGCATCACTAACTCAACCGTTTCCCTCACAGATGATTTAAGCCAGAAATTAAAACCCTTGGGTGAAGCAGAACGGGAGTTTATTTTGAACTTGAAGAAGAAGGAATGTGAAGAGCGAGGTTTTGCATATGATGGGAAGATCAATGCATGGGACCTCCATTACTACATGACACAGACAGAGGAGCTCAAGTACTCTGTGGATCAGGAGTCCCTCAAGGAATACTTTCCCATTGAGGTGGTCACTGAAGGCTTGCTAAGCATCTACCAGGAGTTGTTGGGACTTTCATTTGAGCAAGTGGCTGATGCTCATGTTTGGAATAAGAGCGTTTCACTTTACACGGTGAAGGATAAAGCTACTGGAGAAGTGCTGGGGCAGTTCTACCTGGACCTCTATCCAAGGTACCTGATTGGCTGGTAGAAGTAACCTGACTCTGCCCTCGAATAGTGCCTACATGTACAGGAGCTAAAATGTAGGCTCTTGCCAAGCTGTGGAGCTTTAATCTCAGCACTCAGTAGGCAGAGGCAGGTGGATCTCTGAGTTCAAGGCCAGCTTGGTCTAAGCAAGTTCTAGGACAGCCAAGGTTACACAGAAAAACCAACAGCAAAAAAAGTAGGCTCTGAAGCCAGAATGTCTACCTTCATCCCTTCCTCACTAGACAAGTTACACAGCTTTGCTCTGCTGTCTCCTTACAGGTCCTGAGAGACGGGAATGCTTGCAGCACTGATTTTGTGGTATCTTTGTAAAGATTACGTAGGCTGATTACTTTCATATCATTTATAAAACTGCACAACACATAGCTGAATTCTTTAAAAAAAAAAATCAGAAGAATAAATTTGTAAATGTGTGCTGTACGTGTGAGTACATGTGCCAGGCTAGACAGGCCATCTGAACAACCTCCCAGCCCATATAGTAGGTCTTCAATAAGCATTGGCTACCATCACCATCTACTGCATTACTTAATCTTAAAATTACCCCCAGAATGTTTATTAACTAGATAATCTGTCTACCATTCAGTCCTTTACACTCTGTGACTATTTTCTCATTTGTCGGTATGTGGGCCATCACAATATAGTAGAAACAGCAAAATGTTTCTAATGAGTACAAGTGCTCAGCTGATGTAACCTCCCTGAGGTGTTCATTCTTCTGAGCCCTTTACTGGGACATTTATGTGCTAAGCACTGTATGTGCGCATTTCCCAAACATTTAGTCAGGAATAAAATTTCAAATATTATTGTTTAAAGTATGTAATTCTCAACTCCAAATGCTCCATCAGACACAAAAGATTTGGATCTTTTTCTCCTTAGGCTATTTTCTAAAACAAACCCATCCTTTAGCAATTACTAACCCATTATAAATAGACCAAAAAGAATTACAGCACTCCCTCCTTCAGCAAAGGGTCAGTGAGTAGTCCCCTGGCTCTGGATGCGTAGAAGGAGGTTGAATTGTGATCCATTTGGTGGCACGGGTATCCTTCAGCACCTAGACTATCCCAAAGCTTTTTGGAAAAGTGCCAGGAGAGCCAGTGATATGGCTCAGTGGGTAAAGGTGCTTGCCACCAAGGCTGACAACATGAGTTTGATTCCCAGAAGCCATAGTGAAAGATTGCTGACTCTGATCTACACCCCCCCACACACACAGTAGTATGCACATACACACATATGTATATACACACATGCACACATACACTAGTATCAGGTACATTTTATATGAGTACTTAAGATGATAATTGTTTGGGCCAGCAAATGGATTAGTGGGTAAAATCCCATAATCCCACAAGGTGGCAGGAGAGGACTAACTCTTGAGAGGTATACTCTAGCCTCCACAGAGGAGAGCTATCTACATGAGTGTACACACACACAGGCACACACACACACACATGCACACACAATTTAACCCAGGAAGTCTTTCCTGTCTCTAACACACTTCCAAGGGACAAAGCCCTCCCATCCACTGTGTCTCTACAATGTACTTGCCTTGTTTCACATTAGAGATCTGGTTGTTATGGAGAACATATGGTAATCTGTTGTGAGGATAATAACTTAACTTATACTCATTTCTGTCATAGTTTGCAAAAAGGTGAAATACAGATTAACATCCAGAGCAGTAGTCAGAGTATATTCTTTAAAGACTTGTTTTCCTTTTAAAACAAATTTTATTTTTGCTCATCAAATACTGAGATTGCCAAAGAAACAGAATCTTCTGATTCTTACATGTTGTTTTAAACAGGATCTCTCTGTGTATCCCTGGCTATCATGAAGCTCAGTATCTAGTCCAGGCTGGCCTCAAACTCACAGAGATCCTCCTGCCTCTGCCTCCTAAGTACTGAGATTAAAGGTGTAAATCAACATACGAGAGCTAGAGAGATGCTCAGAAGTTAAGGCCAATGGCTGCTCTTCCAAAGGACCTCTCCCATGGCTGTTCACAGCCATCTATAACTTTAGTCCCAGGGGATCCAACATCTTTCTCTGGACATGTGGGCACTATATACACATGGTGCCCAGGCATACATCTTTTCTAGAGGATCAGAGTTCAGTTCCCAATACCCTCATCAGGGAGCTCACAGTCACCTAGGATTTTAGGTCCTGGATATTTGAAACCTGGCCTCCACAGGCACCTGTACAGATGATATACACATACCCACAAATAATAAAAATAATTTTAAGATAAATGATAAGTAAAAAGCAAAGAAGAATAAAGCCTCTCTGAAGATGTAAAAATTAGCAGAAAGTTTTTAATTGAAAAAATAGAAACATGAGAGCTGGTGAGATGGCTCAGCGGGTAAGAGCACTCACTGACTTCTCTACTGAAGATCCTGAGTTCAGATCCCAGCAACCACATGGTGGCTCACAACCATCCATAATGAGATCTGACACCCTCTTCTGGTGTGTCTGAAGACAGCTACAGTGTACTTATAATAATAAATAAATCTTTTTTTAAAAAAATAGAAACATGGAAAATCTCCTAAGATTTTTAGTGGGAATATTTACTTATTGCCTCCATAGTACATTGACACCCATTTTACACTCTCATCAAGTACATACAGCATATTACAGTACACCAGAGAATATGTAAGATAGCAGATAAGCATGCCAGTGTTTTTCTGCTTACCTGTTTAACATTGCCAGTTCACTCTGAGGTCTTCCAAGAATACCCATGGGCTCCAGCCCAGAGTGCTGGAGTTGCAGACATGGACCACCGTGCTCCGATGAGTCTGTCTGTCTTGTAGTTTCCAACTCAGCCAAAATTATCCACCTGACTGTACATAGCACCCAAACCTTTCCGCATCTCAATCTGGTTATCTCTTCTCAAATGTGCTCATAGCTCTAGCATCCTTATCGTATGAATGTGGGTCCCCTGTTGGCTTTGCATCTTTGTATTTCATACAGGTTGATTGAAAGCTAGGCATTTGAGTGAAGACTATGGTTAACTTTATGTCTAAAATTGGCCCCACATTTACTTGTACTAGGCTTTTCATATAGGGTATTGGTTCATTTAGTAGTTAGATGGGTTCCAGAGCTACCGCTGCCTGGATTAACCTCTGTGTGCTGCAGACTTGCCCTTGTTCTAGACTGTGTGTAGAATTGATTTGCCAAAGTTTTTCAAAAGTCTCTTCCACTTCTCACTACTCAGAGCAGGCCTTCTTCATCCAAGCACTCTTCACACAGTGGGCCCCTGTGGTGCACACTAGTCTGGCTGGGGTGGGACATCTCTATTGCAGTGATCCAGCATCAGTCTCTGCTTTGTTGTTTCTTGGTTTTGTTCATCCTTTCCTGAGACAGGTTGTTGCTAAACACCCCAGACTGAACTCACCCCCTGGATACCTAGGATCACTGGTGTGTCACCACACCTGGCCAGTGTCACTCATCATCAGAGTAGCCTCTGTCCTGTGTCTTAAAAATGGATCCAAGTCAGTATGGGTCCTATAGCTGTAGGTTTGAACACGTGGTTTATTTCTGCCCTGTAGAGGCTTTTTTCTGTTCCCCAAGAGCACTGGGTTTGGACAGCTGCTCTAAGAACAGCAGGGTCACTCTTCCTGTGGGTATTAAGGCTCTGGTCTGTAGGAGACAAATGAAAAGGCATCTAAGTGATGCTTTGTAGCCTTTCCCTGACTAATGCTGGCTCAGGAGTGTCTGCCCATCCCCAGCCTTTTCCTGAGTAAGGTCTGATACTTCAAATGATGCTACTTTTTCCTTGTGTGCAGCCCTATGGTTCCGTGTTGTGTCTAGACCAGCACCGACCTTTAGGAGTTGGCTGAAATCTCCTATTACTGTAGTGTCCAGTATCTGCCCAAACTTAAAATGCAGGGATCAGGGATAGGGGGACTCAGGGGACCAAGAAAATGTCTTCTGGTCTCAAGTCTGACGTAATGCCTGGAAGAAGATATGACATGCTTTTTGCTAAAGAAGAGTGTCCATTTCACAGTTCTGTGTCTGTTTTCCAGGGAAGGAAAATACAACCATGCAGCCTGCTTTGGTCTCCAGCCAGGCTGCCTTCTCCCTGATGGCAGTCGGATGATGTCTGTGGCTGCCCTGGTGGTCAACTTCTCTCAGCCCGTAGCAGATCGGCCCTCTCTCCTGAGACACGACGAAGTGCGAACTTACTTCCATGAGTTCGGTCATGTCATGCATCAGATCTGTGCACAGGTGAGCAGGGTTTTCATCATGGCAAAACCACCAGTTGCTTCTAGTTGCTTCTTTCCTTTCAGCTGCTGTCAGGTCTCTCTCATGGCCTGATTTGTTTTCCACAAGCTGAACACGGTCAAGAATTAAAGGCTGCAGAGACATGAGGTTTCCCTAGTCACATCCTCTCACACTGTACTTTCACTCTGAGGTGAGCCCACTGATGAAAGATCTTGTAGCATAGCTGCTTGTGGAGAAACAACAGCTTCCAACCTCTTCGAACCTTCATTCCTTTTCTGCTGCTGAGTAGTCTCAAGTTAAAATCACAAGTAACACAGCCATATAGAGCTAGGAGTGATGGTGTGTTAACTGTAACCCTGCACTTGGAAAAGAGGCAGGAAGATCAGGAGTTCAAGACCAGCCTTGACTCCTTAACAAGTTCAAGGCCTCCTTGGGCTACACGAGAGCATAACACACACACACACACACACACACACACACACACAAAATGACTGTGTACAGGTTGTTTGTTTGTTTTTTCCAGGAAAAATGTATGTACAGTAGATTGAAACATATTTCCTTGTGCTAAACAGAAAAAGAAAAGTGATTGTTGCACATGCATGTTCATGTATGTGGTGGCCAGAGGTCAGCATGTAATGTTCTTCAGGGACAGCCCACCTTGTTTTTTAAGAGAAGGTCTGTCACTGAGACCTGGGGCTCACTAGTTAGGGTAAGCAGGCTAACCACCAAACCCCAGGAATCCACCTGCAAGCATCGACCAGCTTACTGGCTTTTTGAAGTAGATTCTGGAGTTGGAACTAAAGTCCTCATGCTTATTCAGCAACCAGTACTTCACCAGCTGAGCTGTCTCCCCAGGCCAGAAGGGGGGTTTCTGGTTTTTCTTTTCTTTTTTATCTTTTCAGACAAAAAGTCTGATAATGTATACCCAGCTGCCCTTGAAAACGTGATCTTCCTGCCATAGTCTCAGATGCTAGTGATAGATGGGTTGTTTTATGTTTTGTTTTTTCAGGGATGTTGCTTAAATCCAGGTTATGCCCGGCAAGTCTTCTACCACTGCATTAGAATCACATCCAAAAGACTGTTTATCCTAGTCTGGTCCTGGATTCCACTACCAGCACACAACAAAAATAAATAAAAGATATTTCTTTTCAACTGAATGCAATTCATTTAACCATTTAATAGATGCAAAATATTTTTGGTTTATGGTACAAACTTGTTACTATTTAACCATCATTTACATTATTTACCTCTAATCACCTAACTGAATGTTTTAAATGAATTGGTAGCAGAAATTAAGAGATAGCTTTCTAAATTTGTAATCTCTCCATTTTTTTTCCAGCCATACACCTGGTTACACATCACATACTCAGCATAATAGGTAAAATAAATTATTTAAAACTAGTTCTTTCAACAAGTTACCTGTTCATTCTGGTGTTCCTCTTTTTTTAAGGAACCAAACAAACAAAAAGGCCTAGGGCTACCTATAGTGGTCACACCTGTAATGCCAGCATGCAAGAGACTGAAGCAGGAGGATTGCCATGACTTTGAAGAAGTTATGTGCTTAACATGTTCATGACCTTGGGTTCAATTTCCTACACACACACACACAGAGGTGGGGGTATTCTGTTACTTTAAATAAACAGTGGGAAATGCAGCAGAAGTTTGCCCAGATGTGTAACTTTAAATGATGCCCCCGAAAGAAAAACTTTTCAGGATAATCTCAAATTTCTTAGAAGATTTTAAAGTCAGTATTGAACTTCTATCACTGTCCTTTGTGTGCCTTGTGCTCTCTTGATTTATGATAGTTCTGCTTTCCATTTTTCTAAAATACTTCTATGATTAAGGTAGAAAAGTAAGAATAACTTCCGTAACTTCTATAGTATGGATTCTTGGATCAGCCAGGTTCTAGGTGTGTATGTATATGCAGATAAGCAAGGCTCTATCTATGGTTGGTCTTTTCTTTATTTATTCACTTATTTATATCTTAATTTTTACTTACGTATGTATGTACATATATATGTATATAATACTCATGAAGGCCAGAAGAGGCCAACAGTTCCCCTGGGACTGGAGTTGCAGACAGCTGTGAACTGCCATGTGGGTGCTGGGAATCGAACCCGAGCCCATTGTAAGTACTTTTAACCACCAAGCCATCTCTCTAGCCTTGTTTATTTATTTTAAGCTGAACACTGCTCCAGAAAAAAGTCCTTAGATTCACATTCTGAAAATTGTAAGATGAATAACTTATAGAAGGATGAAAATTGTAAGATGAATAACTTATAGAAGGTTCCCTAAGCCCCTGCACATACATCCTATACAGCCAAAAACACGATGCGCCACATGTTTAAAACTCCGGGTGGCAGGCATGGGGAGGGGGGAGGCAACAGGGGTTTGTTTTTGTTTGTTTTTTTGTTTTTTGGAGGGGAAACTGGGAAAGGAGAAATTCGCATGTAAATAAAGAAAATATCTAAAATAAAAAAAAATAAAAAAATAAAAAAAAATAAAACTCCTAATTCAGCAATTTACTGCTCAGTGTTGACTGATGGCTAGTAATTTTACAACAAAGTAATCCTGTGTCTAACCATGTTTATTAAAATAATAGTAATCTGCCAGTGCAATTTCACTGCTCCTGATGCAGACTTTTGAGGCAGAGTCCTCTTACAGCCTCAGTATCTGGTCCTCACCATGTGTTCTTCAGATGGTTTTCCTTAACTCTGCTATTCATATCATTTGGCATTTACTTTTGATCCTTTGAGGATCGTTAGCACTGGAAAATACTTTCTTAACATTTAAAAACTGATGCGTAACTGAAGTAAGCTGTTTCATATTGTAATTTGATATCTATTGATCAACTGTAGTATTTTATATGTATGGATATTTTGCCTGTCTTATTTGTGTGCCTGGTGCTTAAGGAAGCCAGAAGAAGGTATTGGATCCCCTAGAACTAGATGTAAAGATGGCTGTGAGCCACCATGTGGGTGTCAGAAAATGAACCTGGGTTCTCTGGACAGAAACCTAGTGCTCTTAACTACTATGTCATCTCTCTTAGTGTGTCTCTCTTAAACCAATCAATTCCTTTTAGTTCTAAGACCTTTGGCTAACCATTCATGAACAGAATGTATCCTTTATAGGAGTAGTGTGCAGATACTGTCCTCTAGGTGGTCCTCTCAGAATGGAGTATTGAGATATTTGTGCTTAGAACCAGTGACCAATACCTTCCACCCTTTGTACACATAGATCTGTGTATTTGCTACTTTTAAGTTTAGAGAACTTTTGCATTGATAGCAGTTGAATAAGATTCATAATTTCTGTGTTCACTGATAACTTCTGAATTTGCCATACATGCAGTAGATTTGAATTAAGATATGACACCTAGTTGTTTAGATTCTACCCTATGACAGTCTGGAGGTTGGATAGCCAGAAGAGCTCACTGGAGCTTGTCATGGTGATATTTAAATGTCTATGCAGGAACTTCCAGTTTCCAGGCATGTGGATGCCCTAGTTCACTGTTTACTGTGTTGTCATTAGGGACCTGAGTTTCACTGTGCTTTTGTGTGTCAACTGCCAGGTTGGTAATTTGGAAGATATCAATCAGGAGAGGCATTGCCAGTATCTGTTCCTGCTTCGTGGGTTGTGCTCTCTGTAATCCCTGGCCTTTTGAACTTCTTCCTTTGCAGAAGGAAGAATAATGCCTCTCACCAGCTTTCATTCATGCTGATGTCTTTGTTGGTTGTATATAAAAAGCAGTAATGAGTTTTGAACTATAAAGAGATAATTATTTTAATAAACATCAGAATCACAATAAAGTCTTAATTAAAAGTGAAAGGGCTATAGTCAGACAATCTTCCAATGATGTGATCTGAAATAGTCTATAAAGTGAAAAGAAAAAATGTATATAATATGTTTGGAAATTTGCTTATTTCTTTTCTTCACTACAATTTTTATATATACTTTTTTAGCTTTTTAAAAGACTACTTTTATGTGCCTGTCTTTATGATTATGGATACCAGTGGAAGCCAGAAGAGGGCATCAGATCCCTTGGAGCTAGAGTTACAGGTAGTTGTGAGCCCTCAACATGGTCCTGGGAACTGAACTCTGGCCTTCTGGAAGAACAGTGAATCAGTCCTTTTAACCAGTCAACCAATCTCTCCAGCCCCTTTATTATTTTATCTTTAGTAATAAGAGAAAATAGTTTTTTTTCTGAAGACAAAGAATGCTCAGGTGATTTTTTTTTAAAAGCAGAATTATTGATTACCTCCTGTGCACAATATACAAAGAATGGTAGGATAGAATTCAAAATAAGAAGTTAGAGTGCCTTAAATTTTTAGGATTCAAGGACATGAAAGGCAAGAATCCAAAAGTGGAAAGCCTGATACTCAAGAGAGGAGATACAGATAAAATATTAAGTACTCAAAAAACATAGAGAAAAGACATGAGGCTGGGCGCTAGGTCAGGTGGAGCCTAAGAGGAGCTGTCTGAGTTGCCTGAGTTAGGTTCTCCACAGCTCACTCTTCTCACGCCTCAGTGCACAGACCTTGAGCGGTGCATCCCCTGGGCATGTGCTGGGCTGGCAGGCATTGGATGGTGAGCCAAGCTCACTCTCTGACTCAGCATTCAAGGTTAAGTGGAACTTTTATTTGTTTTCATCTGAAAAGGAGCAGTTTAAGAAAGTGCCTAGTTAGGACAAGATAGGTAGCCTAAAGGCAAACCCATGAAGTTCAGTTGTGACATTCAAGACTTTTCCAATTTGTGTTTCTTCCTGTCCTTAGACACTGACCTGCTGAAGTGCAGGGCTGCTGTGAAGACTAAGAAAAGATGAACTGTTTCTCACATCTTCTTTGTTACTGTTATTTAATTCCAGTGATGGCTAGATATGTTAGAAGATTAAAACCATGACCTCTTACCCATCTAGTAATAGGGAGGTCTAATAGATAGTGGCCACTTGTTTTTAGTGCCTTGCCTAGTTACATGAACTTCTCCATTAGCCATAGATGTGGAGTAGATCAGACAGATTAGGATATGGACTATGTGCTATGAAATC
This sequence comes from Mastomys coucha, assembly GCF_008632895.1. Lineage (NCBI taxonomy): Eukaryota > Metazoa > Chordata > Mammalia > Rodentia > Muridae > Mastomys > Mastomys coucha. The sequence goes on along the minus strand of NW_022196914.1, from coordinate 64,399,191 downwards.
AACAGTGGCCCACTCAGTCAGCCAAGCTCCCTTCTCCTGAGGCCTGTCATTTTTCCTAGGCATACTGTACTTACTCATTCCAACAGTTACCTTTTCTTTGCTTTGGAATTTGTTATCATAAAAATGATCCGTAGTAACCAGTAAAAGGAGTTGGTCTCTTAATTAGATAATAACATGTAGTACTTTGACCTTAAGTGTTACAAGAGCTCACATGATAAATTTAGTTAAGTTTGTGTCATTTTATTCTACTGTTAAAAGTTAATCTCTCTACATCAGCAAGACATAGGTTTTAAATGTGTAATGCAATATATTTTAGACATCCTAATGTCTATTTGAAATATAGTAAAGCAAAAACTCATATTTAGGGCTGGAGAGGCAGCTTAGTAATTTAAAAAAAAAAAAAAAAAAAAGTTGCTCTTGGGGAGGACCCAGGTTCAGTTCCTCACACCTGCATGACAGCTCATAGCCATCTGTACCTCCAGGTCCAGGAGATCCAACCCCCTCCACTAGCTCCCATGCATACCAGGCATGCATGTCTGTGTACATACATGCACACAAACACCCACGTGAATAAAATGAATCTTAAAACAAGCAAAACAAAGTAGAAAGAAAGATAACTTTTCCTCTCAAAAATCTCCATCGAAACAGAAATCTAAGCTAACCATATTTTTTAGGCTCCTGTGATCAAACATTTTCTGCAAGAAGTGTGCTCCGATTTGCCCATTGGATTGTTTTGTGGCTGGCATAACACTTAGTTTTATCCAGGAGATAGATGAGTACTGCTAGCTTTTATTATTTTTAACATCCCCAAACTGATCATGCTGAGAACTAAGTAGGGAATCACTCTAGGACTCTAAAGCTGGGAAGTGGTATAGTTGGTTGTGAGTGCCGATTCAGCCACCTGCTCCACAGTCCTGCACACAAGGCCCCCTCGCACTGCAAAGCCAAAGTCTCAGTTTCCGTGTGTATGCTGACTATGGGATCTTTTGGCTTAGGAATTTAGTTGTTTGCTGGAAATTGAATTGCTTTTGAATTTTGTAGGATTTTTTCTTTTTTCTTTCTTTCTCTCTTTCTTTCTTTCTTTCTTTCTTTTTTTATCCTCATGTGAAAAATATTTAAATGATGTTGCCCAGAGGGTTCACAGAGGCACAGCATGGCTGACTTTTGGGAAATCTGTAAGCAGGCAAACTATTTTTAGCTTTTACTCCTTCCTTGCAAACATTTCCTTTTGTTCTCTAGAGAACATTGTTGATCTGTTCATTCACTGGCAGTGTTCTGCCCGGCTAGAAGACTTAGGGAGAATAGGCCCTCTCTTCTCTGAGCTGGTGACGTAACTGTGTTGATTCTTATTTGTCCAATTTCTGCTCTAACTCATGAGTTACTCGTTTGTTCGGGTTTTTTTTCCTGGATACTGAGCAGACCCTTCCCCTAGTGTGTGTGTGTGTGTGTGTGTGTGTGTGTGTGTGTGTGTGTGCCTGTGTGGAAATCTTCACACAAGCAAGATTTACAAAGCTTCTGGTTTTGTCATGTTGTGTGACGGTGGCTGATGGCTTGATTTCCCCTTGTTTCCACTGCTAGTATCTGTTTAAAAGCTATGCTTCATAAAACCATGCACTTAGCTGCTTCAGGATAGATAGTTACACAGCTTAACCTTGTGTACCTCAGCTTCCTGTTCCATCTTTGAGAGACCTTCTAGTCTCAGGAGAAAGTAACTTTTCTTGGGGAACATAACTCAAATGGCGCTTTAATTCTTCACATAAAGGAAAAGAGCATTTTTTTGTTTGCTTTGTGTTTCTAGGGGGTTTGGGGTTTTTTTGTTGTTGTTGTTGTTGTTTGTATGTTTTGTTTTGTTTTGTACAGTAAAGATGCACTAGACTAGAACATTCTCATTAAGATTATACGTTATATACTCATCTGCTGCCTTCTCTGTGGCTAAGTGTCTTCCTGTTGCCGTCTGGTTTTAAATCCTACGTCTGCTATTATTCTGTGTGTGCCTCAGTTTCCTTAGTTCCCCAATAGAAGTAATGGGACATACCCCATACAATACTGTGGGGGTGGGGAGGTATGTGTACATGTTCATGTGCATACAAGTGCACATATGTGTACACCTGGGTGTGGAAGCCAGAGGTCAGCCTCTGGTATTATTCCCTAGTAGCTGTCCATTTTTTTTCCAGACAGAATTTCTCACTGGAACCTGAGCCTGATACCAGATTGGCTACCTGACTAGCTAGCAACACTCCTCATTCCACTTCCTATGTGCTGGGATCACAAGTGCGCATGGCACCATGCCTGCCAGTATTACAAATGTGTCTCTACCACGCCTGCCTGTTTACCTGTATGCTGGCCATGGGATTCAGGTCCTTATGCTTATGCAGCAGAACTTTTACCCACTGAACGATCCTGAGCTTCTTGTAAAGAGATTTAAATCTCACTGTTCATGTAAGAGCCGGACATAATGCCTGGCACAGGAAAAGTCTTCTCTGGGTGCTGGCTTTTACGATACTGCATTAGATTGTTATACCTATATAATGTGAATGCCATCTTAAAATGTTACATACCAGACTGAGGGAAAATACTTTTTTTCTAGGGGTCTTTGCCTCTTCCTCTGTACAAATGGGGGGTGGCAAGTGGGGATCGAGGGATGGGATATGCCCTCAATAGAGGTGCCCTAATTCCAGTGCCTACTGAAGTGTTTCCCTGAACCTCCTGTATTGCAGCCTTTCCTATCTAGAATGAGCACAATTATAACGTGAAGTCAAGCAGAGTATTTTGCATAGAGGGGAAGGCAGAATGTATCGTCATTCTGACATCTGTGCCTGTGCCCCAGGCCAAAAGCAGAATGGTTTATACACTGCTGATTTGGCACCCCATCTGCTACCTTCTCTGTAGCTAAGTCCTCTTCCTGGTTTCTCCTTCTCCTTTGCCTGGGGTGATGAAGCTGGGGACAGTGCTGGGGTGTGAGGGATCAGGATAGGAAACGGGGTGGGGGCACGGGGAAACAGGAGGGTCCCATCCTATATCCGACCCTATGGGGTCAGTGCTAACTCTTCTCAGCTGCTCTCGGTTTGCAAGTATTCCAATGGGGTGGTGGTTCCAAAACACTAGCCTGGAAAAAGGGAATGGTGACAACAGAAAACAAGCCACGAGCCTATTTGTGAGAAATATCTGTCTTTCTGCTTGGCTGCTTTTATAACATCAAACTCAATCAAGAATCTTTGAAACTTGACTTTCAGAACTCTTAACTCAGGCCCCCTGAGAGAGTGAGCCCCTTTTTTCCACCACAGAGGTTTTGAACTTGGAGTGTGTTGCTTCTTTATCCCTTCTGTTCACATTCAGTCACCCACTTGCAACTCATTTGCAAGCTCACCTTCCAGGCCACTGGTTTCTTTTCTTGACTAGCTCAGGCTTCCCACAGCATAGCTGTCTTAGGATCAGTGGTATAAACTTTAGAACACAAAACATCACACACACACACACACACACACACACACACACACACCCCAGTCTGGAATGTTGTAACTTAACCCCTTAACTGATTTAAACTTGAGTAGTTGAGCAACAGTGGTGAATGCCCTGAAAGGCATGTATTGAGTAAACACGAATAACCAACTGCAGGAGGAGCTTGAGAGAGACTGTTTATCTAAGGGAAATCGTTTGCCTTCCCCTCTAACCCCAAGTACTGGGGTCACATTCACAGCCTCACACAGTAGACAACCCTCTGCCAGTGAGCCACGTAGAATTCCAGTGCTTTGTTCTCATCCTGCCTTAAGTGTTGGGGGTGGGGCTCATCATAATTTGCTGCATGTATAATTCTACTCAGTGTTTTTAAAAATGCTTTTATGTTTGCTTTCTAGACTGACTTTGCACGATTTAGTGGGACAAATGTGGAAACTGACTTTGTAGAAGTTCCATCACAAATGCTCGAAAACTGGGTGTGGGACATTGATTCCCTGCGAAAACTGTCAAAACATTATAAAGATGGACACCCTATCACAGACGAGCTGCTGGAGAAGCTTGTGGCTTCGAGACTGGTCAACACAGGTATATTCAACAAGAAAAGCAAGTAGGAATTGTTTAATGTAGAATTCCTGGTGGCTTCTTCTGTCAGACATACTTTGACTTTAATAACATACCCCAGGAGTGCTGTGCATGGAGGGAGGAATGCTGGGTGTGTTGGAATGGAGATGCCTGGGACTGTGTCTAAGGGGAACATTTCCTCCTAAGTCATATATGGTCTGGATGCTGGTTGGCCTTGCCGCCCTTTGGTGATGAATGGTACTGAATCGCTTTTCAAATCTCTGATCTTGTGGTATTAGAACACATAGTTCTCTCTCCAAACACATTGTTCAAACACTCTTAACCTTATTAGGTCTTCTGACGCTGCGCCAAATTGTTTTGAGCAAAGTTGATCAGTCTCTCCATACCAATGCGTCGCTGGATGCCGCGAGCGAATATGCTAAATACTGCACAGAAATTTTGGGAGTTGCAGCTACGCCAGGTATGAGGCGAGACTACCTGAGTTCATTTTTCTTGTGAGACCTCAAGAGTCTCCTTAGCCTTACAGGAGGGTGGAGTTCCTCAAAGCTCATTTCATTCCTTTCTGCTCTGGGTAATCAGACCACAGCTTTCAGATAAGCACACTCTACCTTAGGAGTTGTCCTGTCCAAATGTGCTTGAAGGGGAGGTGGCTCCACAGCCACAGCATTTCAGTGTAATCAGGCGTGAGCAATTGGCCTCCACCCCAGAGCACAGCCATTCCCGTTTGGCAGCACCTGCCTGTTCCCTCCCTCCCTGTATGCACCAGGACTTCCCTGTGATTTTCAGTAAGAAGTTGGCAGAAGAGGCATTTCAGGGAGAAACAGGAACCCCCTTCATTCTGACTCCAATGCCAGTTCAAGCTTTTGACTGGCAGTTTCTAACAGGATACTTACAGTGTTTGCTATTGTGTGAGTCTAAACTTACATGGCTACTTTTAAGCCAACTAATATGTATCTATTTGGATGTCAATTGTAAAGTAAACTTTTTCACCAAGGCAATTGTTGCTAAAATGAATCAGACACAGTTATAGAGGATATTAAGATTAGAGTGGCCACTGAGTCATCTGAGCCTCACTTCCCAATCTGGAAACCAAGGAACAACATTGTGTCTCTGTGACAAAATGGCAGCCCAGTGTAGACTCACTTCATAAATATCTTTCAAAAGACTTCATTTTCAGAAACTATTGACCTACACAAATGCCATTTTATTTTGAGTCATCTTAGATACAAAGAGTATGGTGGGGCCTTAGATACAAGAAGGGTGCTGGGTTTGTATCTCAGAATTAGAGTTAGGCAGCATTTGACTCCCAGCACCTGAGGGTGGAAGTAGGGTTATTAGTAGAGTATTTTAAAGGCGAATTGGCATCTGAGGGCTGATTACCCCTGAGCTACTGACGGTGTGGACAAGGCTTCAGAAATTGTTGTTAGACATCCCAGAGCTGGGGCTGAGCTATGGACAGGAGAAAGGCTTGTGAACATCTGGGCTAAGGGTACACACCAACCAGTGAAATGCTAGCCTTCACTCTCCTCACAGCGGGGCTTCCCAAAGGAAAGCTAGCTAGTTCACAACCTGATTAATTAGCATTTTCTAGCATTCTGATTGAAATGTATCTTTTTTTTTTAAGGCACAAATATGCCAGCTACTTTTGGACATCTGGCAGGAGGGTATGATGGCCAATATTATGGATATCTTTGGAGTGAAGTCTTTTCCATGGACATGTTTCACAGCTGTTTTAAAAAAGAAGGGATTATGAATCCAGAGGTATTGTATGGCTTTGTTGCCCCCATGTTAATTTTGTAGCTGCTCCCTCACCCTTAGCTCCAAGTATAAAGTACTATAATAGCTAGAGTTTCGAGTAAGAGACTTGGTAGCAGCTTTTAACTTTAAGGCCTGGCATCTTCTCAAATCATCATACATCATTAAGTTTCAGTGTACAAGTGATTAACTCCTAATTCTATAGGTTTTTTTTAAAACCTACTGTACTTTCTTGCTTATTAACATTCCCGTATATTGCGTAATTAAAAATTCAAAGCCTTGTTTATGCACTTGAGGGTTTATGGCTACTAGTTTTGACATGTGCCATGCAGTATTTCTGTTTTATAAGAGGTTGAGAAAGAAAGGTAAACTTCTTCCTGATGTAAATAGTCTCTGTGTTTGGATATTCTTTACAGGTTTCTTTGTACATTTTCTGTGGGAGGCACCCTTCTTCTGTGGCCAGTGTACTCCACCTACTACATAGTTTGTAACCTAAGTGCCTTTGGGGTAACTTAAGCTGCTTCATTAATCTGAGCCATTCCTTCCCAGGCACAGGGAGGAGGCTGCCAGGTGGCTGTTGGCCAAGCCTTCCTGGGACAGACCCCATTCTCCCTGCTCATCGACGACCCTACTGTCGGTTATGTCTGAGGCTGGTATATTTCCAGTGTGTTTCCAAGTTCTGTTTGGTTCAGAAATTAGAACAAATTACCCAAATTAAGCTCTCAATGCTTATTTCAATCAGCCAACTTGTTCTTTGGGCTTTTGTTTCTCTACTAAGTAGCGCCCCTCTGCATATATATTGAAGTAAGCCGTATATTTTAGGGGTCCATTTTCTCCATCTCTCCCTCCAAAAAAAAACCTCCAGACTAGCCACACTGTGTTTCATTCCAAGCATCCCCTCTCCCATCCTACCTCATCCAGCAGGTCTCTAAGCTTCCTTCTCTGACTCTACCCACCCAGTCAGCAAGTCTGATACTGCCTCCTCTAACATTCTGACTTCTGCATGACTTTCAGAATGCCCAGCCCTCCATCTTCCACTGTCTCATGTTGAGATGGTGCCCTCAACAGGGTCTTCTGGAGAAAAACAGTGTGAGTCCATTTACTTGTCCTACAGTTGAGTTATGCTGGCTAACCTCAACTGGCTACAGTGCTGCTCTGTAGGCCTGCCCCATTCTCTATTGATTTCCTTCATCACTCTGAGCCCCCAGCCTATCTACTCTATAAGCTGCCTCTGCCCTCTCTTTCTTATTACCCCATCCCCAAGTCTCATTACATAATGCAAGGTAGCGTAGAACCAGTGAACCTCCTGCCTCACCTTCCCTGGCTCTAGGGATTACCCAGTCCAACTTTCCCCTTTGTTAAGAAGGTTGAGCTAGGAAAGTGGCTCAGAGGGAGAGGAGTATTCTCTTAGCTCTGCCCACCTTCACACATGCATTCCTTCTATGCATTGCACTTTGAATGTATGCCTTCTTTAAGCCAGGAGCAGTGGCACACACCTGCAGTGTCAGCATGTGGGAGGTAGAGGCAGGAGGATCAGGAGTTTAAGATCATCTTTGGCTACATCAAAGGTTCAAGGTCATGCGCTTCTTGAGACCCTGTTTTCAAACAAACAAAAAAAATTATTTTTATTTGTGCCCCTCAAAAATCATACTATCCTTTAAGACCCCATTCAAAAAGCCATTCATGTGGCTAGAAAGATGGCTCAGTGGTTAAGAGCCTGTGTTGCCCTTGTAGAGGACTCAGGTTTGGTTCCCAGCACCCACTTAATGGCTCACAACCATCTGTAACTCCAGTTCCAGGAGATCTAACACCCTGTTCTGACCTCTGCAGGCACCAGGCACACACCATACAAAGAAGCAAAGCACTCACACACGTAAATGATCTAAGAATATTTGAAAACGATACTTACTTATGAACTGTTCTAGATTATCTAGACCTAAGTGATCCCTCCCCTTCCATCCTCCAGATAAACTTATGACCTGGAGTGCGTGGGAAAGGCTTTGGTAAACCTTTGCTTATGTCTGGACTGTGTGATATAACTATCACATAAAATGAAAGTATTCTTTGCAAAGGATTTTACACAATATTCTTAAAATGTGGTCAGAACAAAAGCTCTCCAAAGTGCTGATGACTCTGTGGTGAGATGATAGAAGGGCTTGGCATTTCTCTCTACTCGTCAACGCAGCAGCTCCTTATTCTACAAAGTCCATGGATTCTCGAAGGACTCAGGACACACTAGCTTGTTGTGGGGTGTTTGGCTTTTTTGGTGGTGGTAGAAGTGGTTGTGGTTGTTGGTGTTTTTGAGACAGATTTGCTTTGTAACCCCAGCTGGCCTCAAACTAATAGCAATTCTCCTGCCTGAGCACCCTTAGTGCTGAGATTCCAAGCCTGTACCACCAAGCCCAGCAGAAATGGTGTTCAAGGAGAGGGAGGAAACATGGCCTGGGAAAGGTCCAGGTAGGACGTAGTCCTGACTGCCGTTCTCTCTTAGGCCTCCTGGTGCAAGCATGCACTCACTCCTCTGAGGTGAGCCAGCCTCTGGACCTTCACTCATCTGCCTACATCTCGGCCCCTCCACTCTTCCAGCTGTCAAAGCAGCAGCCAAATTCTAGATCCCAGTGGCTCTTGCACATCCTACAGAAGCAACCCGCCATCAGGTTTCTCTGCTTTTTATACTCAAGCTCTGAAGCTTGGCAGGCAGCCAGGCTACTCTTCATTAGGTGAGGACTGGAGTGAACTTGGAGAAACAGATCCATCACCTGGAGCTGTTTCCTGGATGTTAGAAATGCCGTCCAGCTCCACTGAGTTTCTGGATGCTGTGGCAGGACTCGGGTGTCTACTTCTTGTGCAAGCAGGCTGCTTTGAATTTTCAGTTTTCACTTCTTTTTCCTTCCCCTTCAAACGCTGTGAGGAATCCTGTCATTTCTCACTGTCTTGCTGTGACAGCAGTTATGGTCCTGGATTGAGAAACCAAGAAAGGGGAGGCCCTCACTCTCCTCTCTCTCTCTCTCTCTCTCTCTCTCTCTCTCTCTCTCTCTCTCTCTCTCTCTTCTCTCTCTCTCTCTCTCTCTCCCCATTGCTTGTGCGGATTCTAGAACCAGCTTTTTCAGCAGCCGTTTGACCCCTCCCCCCACCCCCTACCATAGTGAATGCTCTGTTTGTTTTTGTGGGGTGGCTTCAGCTTCTCTTTGTTTTGTTTTACAAATATTTACTCTAGCACCTGACTTACAGAATACAAATATTTATCAAAAATTAAAAATTCTTGGCACAACACTCCTGTCCTATGAAAAGGCTTCCATTGTTCCTACAACTGCAGAGATAGAGAAAATGAAACACTATTCTTCAGCACAGTGTGCCGAGCACTGCTTGCTGGTTTTGTGCATGATGTCAGTCTTGCCATCACCAGCACTGCAGAAGGTGGTGTTACTTGGTCTGAGTGGCCTTTAGTTTCGCATATAGAGGTTGGTTACAAAAGCAGAGGAACAATAGGAATTTTTATAGTTTAAAGCAGCGCTGCCCTTGGTCTGAAGTCATGGGAATCCTCATCACAGTCAGTCCTGTAAGCTCTGTTGGCTCAAGTCCTCACACTCCCCAGCGTGCTTGGAGCATTTTGAGAAGGTAGCTGGACATGTAAGGACTCAGTCCCAAGCCTGGGAATGGCTGGGATCAGGAGACCTCATTGGTCACACTCTACAGAAGCGCATCTCCAGGCTTTCCCTTGAACATCTGCTGCCCTGCACAGCCTGGGGCCTGCTCTGAGCAGCACTTCATACCCTGGCAAGCAGCACTGCAGAGGGCATGCTGCTCAGGAAAAGCAAATATAGCAGGGTCAAATGTCATCCTGCAACCTTCTGAATACGGAGCAGCAGTGTTGACTGTTGATGGTGCAGTTGTCTTCCCTCTGCTCTGGGGCCTCTCTCCAAGTGTCAGAATTGGCCCCTCTCCTCTTGCTGCCTCAAGCGATGCTACCTGTGTTATCTCTGTAGTTTTTCATATTCTTTCTAATGAGTAATTACCACATTTTAGCTGTTTATGGGAGAAGGCTTTGTTAGTAAAATGTTTGCCTTACAAGTATGGGGACATGAGTTGGCATCTCCAGCACCTATATAAAAGCTGGGTACAACAGCACAGATCTGTAAGCCACCACCAAAGGCCCTAAAGCTGTCCGGCCAGCCAGCCTAGCTGAATCAGTACACTCCAGGGTTAGTGAGAGACCTGCTCCAAATCCCTAGAGAGGGGCTGACAAAGGCAGCCAGTATTGACCTGTAACCTACACATGTGCACACAGCACACTCAGGCCTTCACATTGATGTTTTCATACGCATGTACATACATATATACATACAGAGACACATACACACATGGCATGCACACACATGCAAACCCTCACACTTCTACCCTCATAAACAAATGTACACATAGAGGAGAACACACACACATTCCTAATGTCTGTTCCTAGTAGCAAACGGAGAGGCCATCTCTGCAGATGTAATTTCTCCGTCCCTGACAGTTGTCTCACTAATAGAGCGTTAGTCAGCTCTGGCACTCTTGCAGGTTATCTTTAAGTTTGCCAAATGTAGTTTCAAACTTTAGGTCCTAAGCACAGGGTTGAAAAAAAATTGGAACATTTTAACTAGGGCCTTATTTATTTATTTTTTTTTTTAATAAGACAACTTCATTGTGGGAAATTTTCCCAAGAGGTAATAGACATCATGGGCTCAAAGGCTATTGCTATTGTTAGGCCAGAATTGTCTTTCTCTGTTTTAGAGAAATTTCTAAGCTTTGTTTCTTGCATCAGTAAAGGAAAAGAACAGCCAGGCGTTGCTTCAGAAATACTGAGATCATCAAGACTATTTAACTATTGTGTTTCAGTCTGTGGTGTCATAAGACCTTACATGCAATAACATACATGGGAGAATCATGTTTGAATTGGAAAGGGATTGCCTGATGGGAATTTTAATATTAAGAGTGCCGGTACTCTTTAAACAGGATTTTAGCTCAGTTGCTACTGTAGTATGTTGGTACAGGAGGATATGGGATGTTTCCACCCTCCTGGGAGGGCATCCTCTGTGTCTTGTGCAACCACTGCTCTGCGTTAAATCTGCTCCCTTATCAGCCTTGGGTGATAGACAATAGGAAAGGGGTTGGTTTTCTTTCCCTCTGCAGAGTCTGACTGTGCACCTTAGGATGGTTTTGAATGTGTGCTCCTTTAGCCTAAACCTTCCAATTGCTGAGATTGCCATGGGGTGCCACACAGTCAGCTGATTTCTTTGCTATTCTTGAATCCCAACTAGTGCAGGAGGAGGTTCTTTTGTCTCCTGGAGGGGCTAGGGCCTCCAAAGTGCTAGGTAAGTACTCCATGCTGGGCTATAGGGCTTTACCTCCAAGATTGAGACTGGGCTGTACTAAGTTGCCCAGTCTCTCCTGGTCGCCCAGGCAGACCTTAAAATTGTAATCCTCTTGCCAGGCAGTGGTGGCGAATGCCTTTAATCCCAGCACTTGGGAGGCAGAAGCAGACGGATTTCTGAGTTCAAGGCCAGCCTGGTCTACAGAGTGAGTTCCAGGACAGCCAGGGCTACACAGAGAAACCCTGTCCTGGAAAAACAAAAACAAAAAAAACAAAACAAAAACCAAAAAAAAAAAGTTGTGATCCTCCTGCCTTAGCCTCCCAAATAACTGGAATCACATGCCTATGCCATGAGGCTTAGCTTTCTTCTCTGTCTCTGTCTCTGTCTCTCTGTCTTTCTCTCTCTCTCCTTTTTTCTTTCTTTCTTTTTTAATTAGCCACCTTTGTGGTTCCACTAGAACCTTAATAGCTCACCTTATGTTTTGTTTTGAGACATGTCTTCCTGTGTAGCCCAGACTAGCCTCAAACTCTCCATCTCCCTACATTGGCTTCCCTAGTACTGGGACTGTAGGTGTGGATCACCACACCCAGTGCCTATTTATCTACTTCTTATCTCCCTTCTGGGTCAGGAGGCTCTCATAAAAGAGATTGCTTTATTCACCTTTGTGTCTCCTCTATCTTAAAGTTGTATCTATCTTGGACCTTACTCTTGGTCCCCCACTTCTTCCACTGACTTACCCCTAAAGCACACACCCCTGCTAGGTCAGTTTCTCTCCTGCCCCACTCCATTGCCTTTCTGTTTTCACTAGTTGGAGGTTGCTATGAGATTTCCAGGAAACTTTCTGTTTGTTTGTTTTGGTTTTTGGTTTTTCAAGACAGGGTTTTTCTGCATAGCCCTGGCTGTCCTGGAACTCATTTCATAGACCAGGCTGGCCTTGAACTCAGAAATCTCCCTGCCTCTGCCTCCCAAGCGCTCGGATTAAAGGCGTGCACCACCTCTGCCCACCAGGAAACTTTCAAATCAGATGGTTCCTCTTGCCTTTCTTCTCTGCATCCTTGCGAGCGCCAGCACAACCTTCCTCTCTTTCCCACCTTGTTTTCCTCAAAGACATTCGGTCTTGTTTTTCCCACTACCCTAGATTACCTCACCCTTAGAGAAAACACGGGGTGTGCCACAGGAAGGGCACTGTGAGCCATGAAACAATCTCAAAGTCCACTGTGCAGACAGCTGGGGACTATGCCAGGTGCCCAGGTGGCCTCACCTGTCCTGGGCAGGGCACTCGCTCTGCTCCACATAGGAAGAAGACAAGTCTGGCGCTGCTCCTGGAGTGGCTGGGTTGAAAGGCCACAAGAAAGCTATCGTGTACGCTGGCTCCAGGATACAAAGCTAGTGGAGCCAGTCCGCTCTCCTTGCCATGTCTTCATAACTGATAAAGGATGAGCATCCTGCATAGGCTAATTACATTTGCTATTAAAATATTGCCTCAAAAGGTTTGTACTCTTGCATAAATGAAGGCCTTCTCTCTTCTACTTAATGAATTATCTGTTCTTCCTCACTGATAGTGGAGCTGCAGTCTCTTGTGTTTTCTTTTAGCTTTATTAGGAGACAAGTAATTTTCAGGAAATGTCAAAGCAAGAATGCAGTTATTTCCCTGAACAGAGGTAGATCAGTAAGTGCCTTGGTGGGGGAGGGGAGGCAGGGGTAGGAGTTATCAAATCCCACTATTCATCTAATAGCCTAGAAAATATAAGGACGGCATATTCCCATTTTATAGATAAGGAAGTCAAGGCCGAGTACTGTGTAGCTAATGTATGAAGCCACAGTTCAAACCTGGGCCTGACTCGGTAGCCTACCTAACCTTGCCTTAGAAACCCTCAGGGTCAGGGTTAGAAAGGGCCTTGATAATGCCGAAACATAGTTAGGGCTCTTCGAGGATTCTAAACCTCTGGCCACTGATTGATTTCCCTTCCTAGGAGAACTGATAGGATCTGACCGCAATCTCCCAGAGGACCTTAGATCTCTTCTCCCTGCCTCTCTGATGGGTCAAGTTTCTTTATTGTGTAAACACCACTGAGTGGCTGAAGGCCAGAATTGCCTCCACCTGTGGCCACCAACAATGTCACCAACAATGCCTCTCAAGGAGTACAGCGACTTCTTAAGCACTAAGACTCACTAAACTACTTTTCCTTCCATAACAAAAGCTAAATCCTGTGACCAAAATGACTCTTAAACTCTTCTCAAAGCTTCAGTGCAAGGGAAATGGAACTATTAAAAGAACATTGCTCTATAATTGAGGAAATTGAATCAGCGTGTTTGGAGACATAAGCAGAGGAAGACTTTGAGCTGGGCTCAGCTGCATGTTCTGAGACTAAACAGTGCCCTGTTCTGACGTGGCTGCAGGCAGAGCAGGCCTGAGCCGTCTCTTCGCAGCAGTGAGCACACGAGCTTCCCGGCTTCCTTTCCCTTCCCATGAAACTCCCCTACTAGCCCACAGCAGTTGGCAGAGAACTTAGTCAGATGGTGCGTCTTGGGCAATGTCTTAATATTTTGTTCTTTTTCTGTAATATTTGAGGTAGAAATGCACCCCCCCTCTTTTTTTTTTTTTTTTTTTGGAGGCAGAGTTTCACTATGTAGCCTTGGCTGGCCCTGAACTTGCTATATAGATGAAGCTGGCCTCAAACTCAGATATCTGCCTGATTCTGTTGGGATCAAAGTCATGTACCACCATGCTTTGTAATAAACAATGATATATAGTAAGCAGAGCTTAAACAAGAAATATCTGTGGAAAAATCCTAATTATTGCCAGGTGTAATGGAATACAATTGTAATCTCACTGCTTAGCAGGCTGAGGCAGGAACATAAGAATCAGAGATGAAGTTACACTTTATAATTCCTGTCTCAAAAATAACAGTAACAACAATAATAATAATGGGCCATTGATGATGTAGTTTCATTGGGTAAATGCTTGCCTAGCATTCAGAGACCTCTGAATTTGATTTACGTAGATCCCAGGAATTGAATGACCCAGGCACAGTGACAGTGGTGCCGTTTGTCACTTCATGACCCATTATTGAGGGTGGGTCATAGATGTATGGATCATTATCCTGTGTTCTCTGCTATTAGGATATATTTGAAGTTTTCCTTAATACAAGGTTTTAAATATTGTTGTAATTCTAGAAATCTAACTTGCATTGTCGATGCTGTATAATACCACTGTACCAGAGAGCACAGGCCTTCCTTGCTCCACACATTGACACAAAACAGTGGTCAGACTGAAACACATTGAACAGTGATGGAGAGGGAAGGAAATGGGGGTGTGTTTGGACTAAGGAGCTCTGATACTATGCTTCTTAGAATGATGGAGCCTATGACAAGAATAGCCAGTCATATTTTAGAGTCTCAATTACTGTTGGAAGGGTAGTATTACTGCTGACCATGTAAGAAAAATTTTTTAACTTGTTAACATTTTTTTCAACATATCAAAACAACACAAATGAAACGCAGCTCCAAATCCTCATTGGCACAATTTCTAAGAAATCGAGTAGCCATGGCTGCAGGTTCTTAAGATGCTTATAATAATACAACAAGATTGCTGTGCTCCCTCCCAGTGTTGTATGAACCTGTTTTCACATCCTTCTAAGCATCGTTGTGCTCCAGGCCCTGGGTCTGTGCGTACAGTAGCAACACAGAGCTTTGGAACACCTGCAGTGACGCCGATGCAGGTTTGCTATCAGTGTGAAAGGCAGCAAACAACAAAACTCAAGGATATATAAAACTTCTACATGTTGAGTGGAGCAGTGATAGTGCACACCTTTAATCCCAGGCAGAGGCAGGCAGATCTCTGAGTTCGAGGCCAGCCTGGTCTACCAAGCAAGTTCAAGGACAGCCAGGACTATAAAGAGAACCCCTATGTGTGTAGGATGGGTGGGGGGGAGGGGATTACATGTTGAAATGATAACATTGTGGTTACAGTGGAGTTCAAGTGTCACCACCACCCCTTCCCCCCACCACAGCCTCCCCAATAGCATGGAGTACAAGTGCACACCACTCTGTCTTGCTTGAAGAGTTTAAACAAATATTTATGAATTTCATGAGACTGCAGAGGTATAGCTTAGTTAGTAGATAGAGTACTTGCCTGGCCTATACTTGGCCTGAGCTCAATCCGCACTAAGTATGAACCAGGAATAGTGGCTTGTGCCTGTCATCCCAGCACTTAGGAGGTAAAGACACAAAGGTCAGAAGACCAGTCATCCCTTGCATAGCAAGTCCGACGCCAACCTGAGACCAAAAGATACTAATTTCACTTTTAAATATTTTTTATATGTTGTTGATAGAGAAGTTAAAGTTAAACATATATTTCATAACTGTATTGGTCTTGCTGCCTGAGAATTTAAGCAAACACTAACTTTAATTGCCTACTCCTTACTAGGATTCAGACTACTAAACGTGAGCTTGCATCAGGGACGACCAGCTCAGTACACTGGACTGCATGCAGCTGAAAATAGCTATGAGTATGACAGCCCAGAACAGAATCACAACTTACCTAAAATGTTTTGAGGGGTTTTTTATCTTGTTTTGTTTTGCAATTTTTTTCTGTTAACACCATGGCCTGGTTCTCAGGTGTAAAGTTTATAAACGTCACAGCATCAAAAGATTGGACGTATCAGCTAGATGATTTGCAAGTTACAAATGATTCCTGTTTATGTACAAAGACAACTCCAAAGTTTTATTTTATGGCTCTTATAGGGTATTAACTAGGTTTGCTGCTGTCTAACTTAGTGGATTTCACTGATGTTTTATTTTACATAATAGTTAAGTTTCTGATGGTTGCAACAAGCAGGATCTTGTTTTCAGTCCAAACTGAAACTACTTTAATCTCTGGCAATTCTCTATTTCTTCCTGTACCAAAAAGGATTATCATTCCTATTGGTCAGATCACGTGATAAGTATAACTGTGAGCAGTACCCATTTATTTTATATGTGCATCTAGAATTAGGACTCATTGAATTCATTCCCAGGACAGTGGAAGGAAGGATCTGAGATGAACGGAGCTGTGCTTTTGTGCCGCTGAGCAGCAGCTGTTCTCTTTCAGCATATCTGCCCATGTGTTTATGTGAAAAAAAAAAAAAAAAAACAGAGGAACTGGTTTGTTTTAAAATTCCAGACTTGCACCTCCAAAGACTTCTGTCCTTCCACTTCTGACCCCTTGGAAACGCTTGTCACTTGACCATCCATAACAATGTTGCTTAGCTTTCCTTGGGGGGTGGGGGTTGTTTTGTTTTATTTTGGGTTTTTTTTTTTTTTTTTTTTTTTTTTTTTTTTTTTTTTGTGAGCCCCTTATAAAAATACCTGAAGCCTTTTGACAGTGGCCGTGTTCCTGCTCGAAAGTACATGCAGCCCATAGCCTTGGAACACTTGCCCAGCTAACCCTTCTGAAGCACAGTGCAACTGGGCTAACTGGTGTCCCTGCCTGCCTTCATTGTCAGCTCCCAGCTGAGAATCTAAGAACAGGAGACAATAATTAATATTTGACAGGGAGTTCAGACCTGAGGCTGAAGCTCCAAATCTCTTAACTACAGGAGGAAGGAGTGAGCTGCAGTGTGTGCAGAAGAGAATGTCTAGACTTGAGTAAAGCTGAAGCCCGCTGTTTTTGCATCCCCCTCACCTCTTTCTCCCTTGTGTCTGGGGATCTGGAGGATTGCTGTGCCCGTGAGTTATTAGGCATGATGTTTTCTTTTATTAGGTTGGAATGAAATACAGAAACCTAATCCTGAAGCCTGGGGGGTCCCTGGACGGCATGGACATGCTCCAGAATTTCTTGCAACGTGAGCCAAACCAGAAAGCATTCCTAATGAGTCGAGGCCTGGATGCTTCATAAACCAGGGATCCTGGGAGCTGTCCATGTCTGGAGGACAAGTCAACACCGCCATGTGGTGCCGGCCTGGAGACTGAAGGGAATCTTACAAATGAAAACTTAGATTTCTATTGATTTGCTTTTGTTTTTTAATTTTAAAAATTATACAGATGTAAATGGAATTATAAATACTGTGACCTAAGAAAAGACCCACTAAAAATAATTGTACTATAAAGTTTCATAAAAACAGATTTGATTTCTTTTGATAAAAGTTTCATATGAATGTAATTTGATTTTTTTACTGTTATAATCCAGATAATATAATGTAAGAGGGCTAAGACATTTTAAATTGAATCACATACATGATATAATTTGATCCTTCTTATATCTTGAAGTTTTATACTTGAGATTTCTGGACTGATAAATGAATCATCACATTCTCTCTGGTAAATATTTTCTCAGAGCCCTGCGTCACCCTTGACCCTCTGCCTCAGAGCTAAGCGACAGTCTGCCTGTGTATGTCAAGGCCAGCAGGACGACAGTCTGCCTGTGTGTGTCAAGGCCAGCAGGACGACAGTCTGCCTGTGTGTGTCAAGGCCAGCAGGACGACAGTCTGCCTGTGTGTGTCAAGGCCAGCAGACACTGTTTGTCTTATGTAGTGAGCTTCATGATTCTCGGCTTTCTATCACACTTATATATCTCCACTTAGATTTGGGTATTTTTTCTTTCTAAAGTTTAATTTCTAAAGTTAATAATATTATTATTTAGATAATGTTTTTAATTTTGTTTTAACTGGCGTAATATGTAAGTTTTGTATCTTGCACTAGAAGTTCAAATGTCGTCTTCGGTTGCAGTCACTGTAAGAAAAGCTAAGGAACTCAGGCATCTTTTGGGTTCTTGTTCCTTTTAGTATTTGCTATGTATTTGTTTCTGCTTATTTTGCTTATTTTTTTAATTTTGTTTGTTTGAGGCCACCAACCCACCATGGAGCCAAATTAGCCTAGAACTCATGGTAATTCCCCTGTTTCGGCCTCCGAAGCCTTAGGGTTACAAGTGTGAGCTGCCTCAGTCAACTCAGTTCTCATGTTTCTAAGAAGGATTCTGACCCTGCCTCCCTGAAAGTGGTAGGTAGAGCCTGTAGTCACAGTGTGTTGACGTGCCAGGGGGAGAGATGACACTCACTGGAACATAGTTTTTAAAAGTCCAGAAGAGAGTGGGTTGGAGCAGAGCGTTTGAGATCAGCTGCTCGCAAGTGTTCCATGGGAAAAGGCCCTTCAGCTGCCTCTTTCATATGGCCACTGTTAAGTGAACCTCCAGATCTCTAACTGCTTTTATTGAGACCTAAGTTTCCAGCTCAGCAGCAGAATAGAGAGCTCACAGCATTATTTTAGCCCTGGGAGTCTACTCCAAAAGGAAGCCAAATAGGACAGAGAGGAGAAAATGTAAAGGAGCTGTGAACGCACTTTCCACCGGCCTTTGAGTTCTTTCTCAACACATACCTGAGGAATGACTTTCCTGGCAGGCAACGAAATTAGACCCTGTCTGTTCTTTAGACCAAGTGGACTTTGTGTTAAGTAAAATATTATGTCCTGTAATAAAGTTATACAGAGTACCAAGAGCTGGTACACAGCAGGGAAGCCCTTTGTTTATGTAGTTTGATTTGATATTTGCAGGGCTAGGCGTCTAACCTCCGGCTTCCTCACCCATGCCGGCAAGCGCAGTGCTCTCCCAGCTGTTTTTATGGTGGTGGTAGAAACCTCTGGAAGCTTCTCACATCTGTCCCCACCCCCATTTTTGTTTTCTACTTTGAGACAAAAAAAGGGGGAAAAATTCTCTTCAGCTTTTTCTGTTATTGCCCAGTGTGTCTCCTTCAAAATAACTTTATCATAAATCTTACTTTACTTGGAAAATCTAATAGCTGGGGTGTAGAAGACTGCACACAATAAAGTTACATCATTGTCCAAGAGAATGAGCTCACATTACTTTTGTATTTTAATGTTAAAGCTTGTATTTACAAGAGAGCAAAGGCACAGTGTAGTGTCTCAGCCACACAACCACCCCCGGTGTTGTGTTTATAGGTAGATGCCACCACAATCTGCTTAGGCTTTTATTTGGTTGAATATTCTTGCATGTTCCATTTCCTCATAAGGCACAGGTTTGGTACACCTGTTCAGCTGTGTTCTTCCTCTGTTCTCAAGCTTTTCCACTGGCTATTTGCAGATATGCAGAGGCTGCTCTAAAATGTTCTTCCCGTGGTACAATGTCTGCAGCATTTGTCATCAGAGAAGCTATATGCCTAAGAAAGTTTCAAAGAAAGTGTTCACTGTGTCTATTGAGAATCTTGCTATCTCTGTTGACATGACACCTTTGAGAGATAGGACTGGATAACTTTGACTAAGTGGATTCCTAGCTATTGAATAAAGAGGGGGAATTTCAGTTCCTTAGCAAAAAGCAAGAAACTCCACTAAAAAGAATTAACTTATAAATAACAGCTGGAATAGTTATATATGAACATGTTATTAAAAGATTCCTCTACTAAGACGAACATAAAACAAAATTAATCAGATCCCATTGTCAGGTAGAGGTAAAACCTCACTGGGATGGTGTTACTTGGCAACCTTCCGGCCAAATTTCAGTCGCACCTTACTGTTTAGCACATGTAGGGAGGGGCCTGTGGGAAGCACAAAGCCTTGGAAGAGGTTTGTATCCAGGTCAGAAGTCCCTCTGGATCCCAATATGGCTAGCTCCCATAAGGAATGAGCAGGCTTGTGTTAGCATTACAGGTGTTTGGAAAACCAACAATATGGTGATGACTTTGAAAATAGCCCTCAAGAGGAAAATTTGTCTAGAGCGAATTCTCATTGTTTCAAATACTTACACAATATGGAAGAGCTGATGTCATGGCTAATGATGTTGAAGCTTAAAGGTACAATTAAAAAATAGTAGACCTCAGTTCAGTATGAGGAACGGCTCCTAACTGTTGTGTATCTTCCATGGGTATTACAGACATCTCCACAGGTAAGCTTTGAGGTTTCTTTCTGTAGTGATCAGGGAAACATAACTTGAATGAGAGGTTCATATTCTGCATCTAAGGGCACTGAGAACTGGGGATATGGGTTACTGTATAAAATACATGCTGGGCAAAGTGAAGACCTGAGTTCAGAACCCCATCACCTACAGAAAAGCCAAGTATGGCAGGAGGCACTACTACTGTGCTAATCCCAGTGCTAGGGGGATAGCAAATAGGCCAGCTCAATGGCCAGCCTAGACAAATTGGTAAGTCCCAGTTCAGTATAGAGGACCAGTCTCAAAACATAAGAGGAAAATAATATCAATCTCTGGCCTCTACATGTACTCTGGCACACACAAATGCACGTGAATGTGCACAGAGTGCATATACCATACACAAATAGAAAAGGCATTGGCGAGGGCTAATATCCAATATATACAAAGAACTCAAGAAGTTAGACTTCAGAAAGCCAAATAACCCTATTAAAAAATGGGGTACAGAGCTAAACAAAGAATTCTCAACTGATGAATACCAAATGGCTGAGAAGCACCTAGAGAAATGTTCAACATCCTTAGTTATCAGGGAAATGCAAATCAAAACAACCCTGAGATTCCACCTCACACCAGTCAGAATGGCTAGGATGAAAAACTCAGGTGACAGCAGATGCTGGAGAGGTGGAAAAAGAGGAACACTCCATCATTGCTGGTGGGACTACCACTCTGGAAATCAGTTTGGCGGTTCCTCCGGAACTTGGACATAGTACTACCAGAGGACCCAGCTATATCACTCCTGGGCATATATCCAGAAGATGCTCCAACATGTAATAAGGACACATGCTCCACTATGTTCATAGCAGCCTTATTTATAATAGCCAGAAACTGAAAACAACCCAGATGCCCCTCAACAGAGGAATGAATACAGAAAATGTAGTACATTTACACAATGGAGTACTACTCAGCCATTAAAAACAATGAATTTATGAAATTCTTAGGCAAATGGATGGATCTGGAGGATATCCTGAGTGAGGTAACCCAATCACAAAAGAGTATACGTGATATGCACTCTCTGATAAGTGGATATTAACCCAGAAGATCAGAATACATAAAGTACAGTCCACAAACCACAAGAAACTCAAGAAGAAAGAAGACCAAAGTGTGGATACTTCATTCCTTCTTAAAAGGGGGAACAAAATACCCATGGAAGGAGTTTCAGAGACTAACTGTGGAGCAGAGACTGAAGGAAGGACAATCCAGAGACTGTTCCACCTGGGAATCCTTCCCATATTCAACCACCAAATCCAGACACTATTGTGGATGCCAGCAAGTGCTGGCTGACAGGAGCCTGATATAGCTCTCTCCTGAGAGACTTTGACAGTACCTGACTAATACAGAAGTAGAGGCTCACAGCCATCCATTGGACTGAACACAGGGTCCCCAATGAAGGAACTAGAGAAAGGACCCAAGGAGTTGAAGGGTTTGCAGGCCCTTAGGATGAACTACAATATGAACTAACCAGTACCCCCAGAGCTCCCAGGGATAAACCACCAACCAAAGAGTACACATGGTGGGACTAATGGCCCCAGCAGCATATGTAGCAGAGGATAGCCAAGTTGGTCATCAGTGGAAGGAGAGGCCCTTGGCCCTGTGAAGGTTCTATGTCCCAGTGTAGGGGAATGCCAGGGCCAGGAAGCATGAGAGGGTGGGTTAGTGAGCAGGGGGAGCGGGGAGGGAACAGGGTTTTTTTGTTTGTTTGTTTTCATTTTGGGCTTTTTTATTTTATTTTATTTTATTTTATTTTCCAGACGGGAAACTGGGAAAGGAGATACCATATGACATGTAAATAAGGGAACTATCTAATTAAAAAAAGAAAAGAAAAGGCATTGGCATAGTGTTGCTTCCATCACACTACAGACAGACCGTTTACAGTTAGTGTCATAGTCATCTGTACTTAGCCTGCATAGCTTCTATTGGAGCTTCTCAATCTTCCCTGGAATCTGACATAATAGTTAACATCGATAGTCAAGTTGATTGATTCAAGAACCCCTAGTAGAACCCCTAGTTGTGTCTACAGAAAAATTTCCAGGGTGGATTAAGAGAGGGAAGACCTATGTTCAGTAGCCTTGGAGCCCACATGTAATAAAATGGAAGAAGGAAACCCGAAGAGTAGGCCTCTGCTTCCTGATGTCCTGGTGGTGTGAGTTGCTCTGTCTCATCACATCCTCCCTTTCTCATTAGACTGGGTCTTCTGAAATCATTGCCCCCCAAGTCTTAGCCCCTTCTTTGAACTTTCCTGTATTTGCTCATAGCAATGAGAAAATCTGTTGTTTGGAATTAAGGATATGAGACTTAAGAGTTATCTATAGTCAAAATAGAGGCTAAAGCTCTTCAACGGAAATAAAAGTTACTTTCCTTCCCTTATAGAGTCTCTACTCACCCCATACTGACTCCACACACAACTGTCTCATGGCACATTGCACCCGTTTATTTAGGCCTTTTCCACACTGATCCTGGCTTGCTGCTCCTGCCCTCCAATCCTCAGCTATCAGAGAAGAGTTAGCAAGTATTCGTTGCTAAACATTCACTCTTAAATTCCCTTTTGCATTTTCTACAGTATCTGAAATGTGTAAGTGAATCCTACTCTATAGAGTTCAGTGGTATGCATGCTTGAGGTCCTAGGTTTAATCTACAACACCAATTAATTGATTACATTATAAAAAGAAATAACTTTATAGCTGATAGAGGTACCTTTCTACACAAAAAGGCCTTTTTCAGAGGTACTGAGTTCCTAGGGTATGAGGGAGATGAAAGAAAGCTCTCATAGAAGAAAAATAATAGAAATTCTAAAGTAAAATAATGAGAGTAGAAGAGGTCTTGTTGGGAGGGCTCAGCAGGAGTGGGAGGGTGTGAAAAGGTAGTGGGTTGAAAATAACCAAATATATGTGTGGTGGTTTGACTGAAATTGGCCCCCAAAAACTCATATATTTGAATGCTCAGTCATCAGGGAGTGGCACTATTTGAGAAGGTTTAGGAGGTGTGGCCTTATTGGGGCAGTTATGGCCTTACTGGAGGACTGTATCACTGGGAGTGGGCTATGAGGTTTCAGAAACCCCTGCCAGGCCCAGTTCTCTCTTCCCAGGCTGCCTGGAAATCAGGATGTAGAACTCTCAGCTCCTTATCCAGCACCATGTATGCCTCTGTATCTCCATGCTCCTCGCCATAATGATAATGGACTAAGCCTCTGAAACTGTAAGCAAGTCCCCAATTAAACAAACACTTCTCTTTATAAGAGTCGCCTTGGTCATGGTATCTCTGGACAGCAATAAGACAGTAACTAAGACAATATATGTACATAAAGTTGTCAAAGGAAACAAAATTTTAAAATGGTCCTAGAGGTTCCCCTCTCTGTGCTTGTATATTCTAAAGGTAGGATTTTCCCCTCTATGTTGGGGATTAAACTTGGAGCTTCACATCTTAGTTAGGTCACCACTGCTATGATAAAACACCATGAAGAGCAACTTGAAGAGGAAAGAGTTTATTTAGCTTATACTTACATATCACTGATCATCAAAGGAAGTTAGGATACAATCTCAAGCAGGGCCAGAACCTGAATGCAGGAGCTGATGCAGAGGCCATGGAGGAGTGCTGCTCACTGGCTTGCTCCTTGTGGCCTGCTCCACCTGCTTTCTTATAGAACCCAGGACCACCAGCCCAGGAGTGGCTCCACCCACAATGGGCTGAGCCCTCCCACATCAATCACTTATTGGTTGTTGGCAGCTCAATGTTATGGAGGCATTTTCTCAATTTAGGTTCCCATGTTTTAAAAGACTATCCTGTGTCAAGTTGCATACTTCAGTTGTGCCAGACCAACAAGTACCCTATCAATGAGCTACATTCCCAGCCCCTAAACCTAATCTAGAATCTCTGATTTGCTTGACGCATAAGGCAGAGGGTACAGATATCCCATGATTGCCCTGAAATTATGAACAGTATTCACATGCATGGGAAGATCTCTAATCAGAAAAAAATAAAACTACCATTTTAGACAACTTGTTTTGAACTTCTGTTTTTTAATCCAGAGACTATACAATACCCAATACACACTGGCCCTAGAACTAATGAAAAATGAAAATGACAATCCTAAAATCCTCACACTGTGGTAGAGAAGGCAAGTTCATAGTGCATTCAAATAAATTATAGTACAAACGTATGTATTAAGCATCTTCTCTGTTTTTTTTTTTTCACTTAACCCTAGTTTATTCCACAATCCCGTCATTATGCCATAGAATTTTAAGTGGTTGCCATGCCATCTGTCACGGCTGGCTTTTCTAACAAAATGATTGCTTCTCCCTCCCCACTTTTCCATGGTTCATGGTTTTCCATGCTGGTTAGACAAAGGGCTCACAAATGTTCATTGAAAACATTTTGTGATCAAAGTGTTATAAATCAGAGGGACAATTCAGGGTCTTCCCTGACCTTGGGGGTATTTTATACCCCAAGACCAATGAAGCCAGAAAAGAGGTACTTAAGACAAGCAGCTGTTTAGAGGTTGTTCAGAATTAGTCATGATTCCTTAATCCTTCCTCCCATCAATGTTAGTAATTTCCATTGCTGTAAGAGTCAAAGGGAACGCACTCCAATGCTTCAGCTCCTTGTTGCCTAGTACCTGTGACTTCCTTTGTGCGAATAGAGCTTTATTAAGCAGGTCACCAATTACAGAAGCCCAACAGTTTCACAGTTGTGGCAATGGTGAAGACTAGATCTTAAATGCATAGCCCATTTCCTTCTGTTTCTTTAAATGGTAATTTCATGGAATGCCTTGGTTTTGTCTTTCAGATGTGTTCTTATTTCTTTTAAGCAATAATTTAAACCTTGGAAACAATTTACAAATATTACAACTTGGAAAAGATTTATATACATCACAACTGAAATGCATTTAAAGGGGTGATGTGAAGTTTCCCTCCCGCCCTTGACTCTCGCCTGTCTAGTTCTCCCAGAAGGTGACTGTATCACCAGTAATCTTTACATTCTTCTAGAGATGCTTTACACGTAGACGACAATATGCCCTGGCCCTGCCCTCCACGGCAGCACCTATCCTCATCTTTCATTAATAGTGCTCAGTATTTAGAGATGTGCTTTTTAAGCAATGGTTGCCTAGTATCGGTGTGAGTGTGTGTGTGTGTGTGTGTGTGTGTGTGTGTGTGTGTGTGTGTGTGTGTGTGGTAATACAGTCATCTCTCTACTGATGAATATTTACATTGTCTCTTCTCTGCTGGAATTTTGTTTTGCTTTGCTTTCAGTCTTGAGGAGGATGGACTCTGAGGCCTCTCAAGTGGTCAACAAATGCCTTCCCACCAAGCTGCTTTCCCCACTGACCCTGTCTTTGGGCATTTTATATAATGTTGTCAAGGTTATTTTCAGAAAGGCATTGTTTTCCACATCTGCCAGTTTATCTGCTCCATAAATTCTAAAGAATGTAATCCTGGCTCAAAGATAGCTATATTTCAAATATTGGCAGATATTGTCAAATAGGAACCATATGTCCTGGTAGTGTTTATTTCAGTTGTTTAACACTGAGAAGGTAAAAATAAGGAAAAGTGATAGTTAGCCAATAAAGGCCCCGTCCAGTGTAATATCCTTTATATTGCTTTCTTCTTCTGTTGGGTGACAAGAAAGATCACTCCTTGTGGTAGGAGTGGTTGTAAGCAGGAATGTTCTCTCTGCATTAATGATTGGGCAAGTCCATGAAGGAATGACAGACTTCATCCCCAGAACAAAACCAACATCAGTGCCTTTGTGTCCAGGACAAAGTGGAAAAAAGCAAAAGATGCATTTTGTCATCCTTGTCTCCACTCAGACACCCTTCTGTGGCCTTAAACATTTGTATGACTGACGAGGGGACTTGTGATACACAATCACATGATCACTGTTCTCAGCCTGCACATGGCCCACTCGGCATCAGCTTCCATTATAAACTCTTCAGTCATATATTGTTCGCTTCTGCTTTGTTCAGTTAGTGTCCCAGTTAACCAGGGAATTTCCAACTGGGATCAGGTGACATGAGAGAATTCCCCACCGCTATACCTACTATAACTTTCCTTCTATAGTGTCGTGTCACTGCTCTGGAGGCCTTCGGACTTGAGAGAATGGAGCCTAAGAGTGAGGAGGACATCATCTGAACCTCAGGCAATTTATACTCTGAGGGTTCAGAGGCACCACATGAGGAGGGCACGCAATCACAGAGACAAGCCGCACGTGGCAGGCAAGCCACACGAGTGGCAAAATCATGTTTTGCCATAGGTGCATATAAACAGCAATAGCCAGTTTTAATGAATAATCTGAAGTAAACTCACTCCTATCTGCTACACCTGGGAAGAGCACGAAAACACATTCCAAGAACAATTCTGTGTTTTGAAGAAACTGAGGTCACAAAACTCTTGTTTTCTTGGCGTTTCTCACAAGCACTCAGAATTCTCCTCACACGACTCCATTCTTGGACCATGTTCCAACAGAGTCCCTGATTACTGATATTTTTCTGAGGTCATTTGAGGTGGTGTCTTAGTGTTTTACTGCTGTGAACAGACACCATGACCAAGGCAACTCTTGTAAAGACAACATTTAATTGAGGCTGGCTTACAGGTTCAAAGGTTCAGTCCATTGACATCAAGGCAGGAACATGGCAGCATCCAGGCAGGCATGGTGCAGGCAGAGCTGAGAGTTCTACATCTTCATCTGAAGACTGCTAGCAGAATACTGACTTTCAGGCAGCTAGAATGAAGGTCTTAAAGCCCATACCCACAGTGACACATTTACTCCAACAGGGCCACACCTTCTAATAGTGCCACTCCCTGGGCCGAGCATATACAAACCATCACAAGTGACCAACTTTGCAATGGCCTTTCTTTTTTTTTTTTTTTTTTTCCAGAGCTGAGGACCGAACCCAGGGCCTTGCGCTTGCTAGGCAAGTGCTCTACCACTGAGCTAAATCCCCAACCCCTGCAATGGCCTTTCTAAACCCACCTTAGTTTGAGGAGAACAGAGGCAGCCTGGCAGTGTCTTTCTAAAGAAACTGGAAGTTCCACGTTCAGAGTTCCCACTGAAGGCTGCCTACAACAGTCACATCATCACTTAGCTAGGCTCTGCCCTCTGATGAAAGCAGCCACAAGACAGACCTCCTTCTCCTCAACTCTTGTGTTCTCTTCCTTTCTCTCCAGAGTCCCCCCCTACACCCACACACACACAAATAGATGGCTTGGGATAATCTGCCTGGACACAGCAGAAGTCTGGGGCAGAAAATGTTGTTGGTGACACTTCATAACACACATCTGGGATGCTTCTTAACTGGGGAGTGGAAATGGGGTGTGCACCCCAGTTCTAAATAGCAATCCCAGCCCTGATGCCTACAGGCGAAAGAGAGGCTTGGAAGAATCAGGATAAACGTAAAGGAAACTCCTTTTCAACATGTTTGTTCTGAGGCTGGGGATGTGGCTCGGTGGCAAAGCACTAGGCTGAGCGCTGGAAATGAAAACCATCCTGCTAACTACAAAAGAGCTTTGTAGCCTTTCATAACTCATCAGCTGATTATGCTTTGTTTTGTTTTGTTTTTTTGTTTGCATGTTACACTGGGCCTTGCCTGTACTGCACAGGGCTTCTACCACTGGGCTACATTCCCCGTCTGTTTATATTTGGAGAGGGTTTCACTTTGGTTTTGTTTTTTGGTTTTTATGTTTTTCGAGACAGGGTTTCTCTGTGTAGCCCTGGCTGTCCTGGGACTCACTCTGTAGACCAGGCTGGCCTCGAACTCAGAAATCCACCTGCCTCTGCCTCCCAAGTGCTGGGATTAAAGGTATACGCCCCCACTGCCAGGCAAGGGTTTCACTTTGTAGCCAGGGTGCCACAGGGCTCTTGACGCCCCTGCTGAGTCAGCCTCATAAGACCTCGACAACAGTCCTCATCAATCAATCATGTCGTCTTAAATTTACATGTTGATTTGTGGGTGTGCATTTTTGTGTGTGAATGAATATATGCCACAGTGCATGTGTAGAGGTCAGAGGACGTGTGGAAGCCTGTTCTCTCCTCCTACCACGTGCCTTCTGGGCAGCAAGCTCAGGTCACCAGCCTTGGCAACAAGTGCCCTTATTCAGTGAGTCATCTCTGCAGCCCCCGACTAGACATTTTGCTTTGTTTTATTTCCCCACTGCTTGGCCAAGTTTTTTTGAAAGCAAAAGCACATGCGCCCGCACACACAGGACGGGCAAAGCGCACAGAGACAGACTTCCCAGGAGAGAAGGCGATCTGGAACCTGAAATCCCTCCACTGGCTTATGTAAACCTATTTCTTTTTATTGTATGTGTATTGGTGGTTTGCCTGCATGCATGCCTGTCCATGTGAGGGTGTCAGATTTTGGAGTTATAAACAGTTAGAAGCTGCCATATGGGTGCTGAGAATTGAACCCCGGGTCATCTGGAACAGCAGTCCCTGTTCTTAAGTACTGGGCCATCCCTCCAGCCCCTCTCTCAGCTAGTTTTAAGTAAAATAAGAACCTGTTCTAGTAAAAGTCAAACTTCTCCCTTTCTGTAGCTACTGAAGTTCTACTTAAAACATGGTGGGGGAAAGCCAGGAAAGCTGTCTTGTTTTATAAGTGTGTGTAACGAGTGTGAAAACCTTACAGGTTTCTCCGTGCCCTGTCAGAATTCAGCTGGGGCACATTAAAACAGCAACACACAGTTGCTCTGGTGCCAGTGAGCAAAATGTCAGCAGGCCCGCTGCATTCCATTGGGGTAACAGGAATGAAGTCCTGACACTAAGAGGGGTGTTTCTCTCGAACTAAAGACACTGGTTCTCGGCGGTTAGGGTCAGTGATTTGGCAGCTGTAGTTCTGGGGAGCCACTTAAGGAAGCTGAGGTTCTCTGGAACTTGAAGAGGCAATGAGGTTGGTGGGGGGATTGAAGGGTGAGCCCTTGCAGGCAAGTGGCTGTGACCTCGGGTGACAGCAGGACTCCTAGGAAAGCACTAATGAGCAGAAGAAAGGATCCTGCCAACCTGGTCTACAAAAGTGAGTTCCAAGCGAGTCAAGGCTGCAGATGAGACTTCATCTTGGAGAATAAGAAAAGGAAGAGGAGGAAGAGGGAGAAGGGGTCTCTGCTCAAAGTAAAGTAAGTTTCAATTTTTTTTTTTGTTTTTTGTTTTTTGTTTTGTTTTTCGTTTTTTTTGTTTTGTTGAGACAGTGTTTCTCAGTGTAGCCCTGGCTGTCCTGGAACTTGCTATATAGATGAGGCTGGCCTCCAGTGCAGAAATCCTCCTGCTTCTGCTTCCCGAGTACTGGGATGAAAGGTGTGTACCACCACCACCCAGCAAAAGTCTTAATCTTCAAAAGCACTGTAAGAAGGTGTCTTGTTTCTAGAGATCTGTCAGAACTTCTTACCCACGTATAATCACAGGTGTAACTGAAAAGAAAGCTCGTGGTCTAGGTCTGGTGGCACACGCCTGTAATCCTGGTGTTCGGTTAGCAGAAGCAGTTGCTTGTCAGTCTCCAGGCCAGCCTAAAACTAAGTAGTGAGATCTCTCTCAACAAGACAGGCAAAGGGAGGGAGAGGCCTCGTGAGACTGCCCTTCCCTCTGTGGGTACATGCCTCGTGAGACGGCCCTTCCCTCTGTGGGTACATGCCTCGTGAGACGGCCCTTACCTCTGTGGGTACATGCATGTGTCGTCAGATTTCCAAGTCGCATTACCAAAATTAGCCCTCGGGGGAGAAGGGAAAAGGGACTGTTCGGTGAGCTTGACGACGGTTCACACTATTTCCAAACTGGCTGCTTCTCCGGTGGCCCGAGCCTCTGAAAACTCACAGCCAGTATGAAGAAATCTCCCACATCGGAGGCTCCTGTCTTTGATCTTGGGAATGACTGCATCTGGCATGATTCTTACCTTGAATATTTCTTTGTGATCCCAAAGCCCACTCCCTACCTCCGCCCTTTGTAGTAGTCTCTTATTTCTGCCACTTAGAGCAGAGAAAATACCGTTACTGTGAGGATTTCTGTTGATGCCAAGATGCTGCAAAGAGAAGTGAGTGAGGAAGGTGGCATGCTTATTCTTTTATCCTGTCTGGATTCCCATCTCAGCCCCCTCCTCCTCCCTCCTCCTCCCTCCTCCTCCCTCCTCCTCCCTTCTCCTCCCTCCTCCTCCCCAGCTCCCTCTCTCTCACCCTAGGATTAAATGTTCCCCTTGTCCTGAACCAAAATGGAAATATGGTCTCATGCTTGCTAATTATCTTTCCATTCCCTCACTCATTAGGGTGTAAATTCT
Organism: Mastomys coucha; assembly: GCF_008632895.1. Taxonomy (NCBI): domain Eukaryota; kingdom Metazoa; phylum Chordata; class Mammalia; order Rodentia; family Muridae; genus Mastomys; species Mastomys coucha. The sequence continues at coordinate 64,368,887 of NW_022196914.1, read as the reverse complement.
GATTTAGTGGCATGGCTTTTTCCCTCCCCCAAACAGGGAAATTCACTGGGGAGCTTGCCGTAAGTGCATCCAAGTGCTGGTGAATCTCAGAGGTAGACACTGTATAAAAATAGATGGGTGCTTTTGAGATGCAAAAGTGATGTCATTCAATATTGTCATCTCTGTATTCCAGGAGCAAGTTCAAGGACTCTGCTGGACAAGTTGCCAAATGCTACTTACTCTCACTGTGCATCTCTGCTGCTCTTTTAACTCCTCTGTGCTTGGAGTTTCCAGTGAAAAGAGGGAATATATTCCATCCTTCATACAAAATGCAAACATTCTGATCACGTTAGATGGTTCCCAAGTAAGTAAGGAATAACAGGGTGATGCTTGTTTCAACAGTTTAGAAAGAAGACTGGCATTCTATGTATTTGTCTTTATTTTCTCTTGTTCTTTATGGGTAACATACAATCAAGTATATTTCAAAAAACAAAATAGGCTAACTTAAGCAATATCACAATGAAGAGGTTTATAATAGCTACTGTAATCTTCCACAGTAGAGAAAAGACGGATACTTGCCAATATACTGTAATGAAATATGCTCAACAGCATGGAGAGTTTCAGATACATGGGAGTAGAAGGAGAGAAAATAAATCAATGTCCTTCTGGATCGACAGGTAGCCTATCTGTTGACAAGAAAGACAAATTCACTTAGCAATTCCACTCTGCAACAGTGACCACCTGCTAAGGTGTTTATAGTAGCCATCTGTAGAACAGCAGAGAATATACTGGGTTTATCACAAAAGGTTATGTGTACATGGGACATATAGACCAAAGCTGCACTTTAATACACAAAAACTGATACAACTAAGAAACAACATTGGCCAGAAAGTGCCACTGCAGGCTCAACTTTTTAAGATTATCCCTCATCCAACATTAAATGCATGTGTGTGTTCAAAACAGAGCCACACATCTTTTCTGGGTCTGTATGTAGTAATATAATAATATCGACATAAAAACAGATAACTGAATTCAACAGTGTGTGGTTTCCTTAAGTGAAGAAAAAAGGAAACAGGATCAAGCGTGATATCCCAGAAAGCCACAACTATAGCTACAGTTTTATGGTGTGTGTGTGTGTGTGTGTGTGTGTGTGTGTGTGCGCGCGCGAGCGCGCGCGCGCGTGTGCGTGTTCTTTATAAAAACCTAGTACATGGGCAAGAAGATGTTAGCTAGGAAAGTACTTGCTGTGCAATCCCAGTGACCTGAGTTTGACCCCCGTCCCCAGCCCATGGTAGAAGAAGAGAACCAGTTCCTGAAAGTTGTCCCCTGACTTCCTCCACGTGGCACTGTGGCCTGAACATGTGTGTGTGTGCGCACACATGCACTCATACACACACACACACAGAGAAGAACAGGAGGAGGAGTAACTCAAAGTAATGTAAATACAGAATAATGTTAAAGATTTCTTTTGTACTTTGTTATTATTGGAAACATTTTAAAATAAAAAAAACTTCTGAACATCAATCATGCACAACCTATTCATAAATATTTTCAGAATAATTTTTTAAAGGATATTTCTTGGACACTCTGATAAAAGCCAAAGCAAGTGTCTTAGCCTACTGAAAAACTGAACCAATTGGATTCATGGTATGAAAAGCATAGAGGTGCATCATTTGACTGTGGGGCTACATTGTAATCCTGAGCCCCTTCCAGTTCTTGCATCTCAGTGTTTCTTCAACAGAGGTCCATCTTTGGTCTCAAACCCTCAAGTGTTGGGCCTAGACTCTTGAATCTGTGTTCCCCAGGTCCTAGTGTTCAGCATTCAGTTTCACTCCCTCTTTTGTCTTTGCAGACAGAAGCCCATGTATCCAGAATCACTTCTAGGCAATATATCCATGTATGCCAGCGTGTATCTAGAATCGCCGATGGGATATCCCATGTCCCTTGCCCATAATAGATTTGGAAACAAAGCAGGAATTGACCTAAATAGCTGCTGTCTAAAGGCAAACCATAGTAATAACTGCTATTGAGCCTGCAGTATAAATCTTACTTTCTTTATAAAAATCGTATAAATCTTATGAATTGCATGCCTTAGAAAATAGTCACCTGACTTATCTGAAATATTTCCAGAAACTTTATGCAAATCTACAGATCATCTTAAAGCCTGTAAGTGGTTGTGTATCTTTAGCAGTAGACAGGAAACCCCAAGCAGTACATTTTTATTCAGTTGTGGAGGGCAAGGCTTTTTTGACTAGCCATTTATAGTATAGGGGTTAAATGTGTTTGTCCATAAAATATGGTCTTACTTCAAAGCTACAAATATGCAGAAATCTTTCTGGTGTTAGAATCCCCACATGTAGAGAGGGCTTTCCTAAAGGGTAAAGGAGAAGGTCCATGAAAGTACTTAGGGCAGGACCTGCCATGGCTCCCAGCAAAATCACAGCCAGGCTTCCCTTGGCACTACACTCCGGAAACACACCAGTCAATGGCACTACACTCTAGAAACACACCAGTCAATTCTGTTAAGAACTGAATTCTTGTGTTGTCACGTGTACGTTTTTGTTTTTTAAAATAGTTTTGCTTTGGGAAAAATGTCTCATTCTTTTTTTTTTTTAACTTTTATTGCATTATGATGAGAAAAGTTACATGATTTCAATTTACCTAAATTTGTTAACATTTAAAAAACATATTTTAATTAAATAGAATTGAATCACATTCTTGTTTCCCTTTTG
>NW_022196914.1:64364824-64365088 GCF_008632895.1 Mastomys coucha | reverse complement strand
ATTTGTGGAAAGATATTGTGTAAATTTTGTTTTGTCATGGAATATCTTGTTTTCTCCATCTATGATAACTGAGAGTTTTGCTGGGTATAGCAGCCTGGACTGGCATTTGTGTTCTTGTAGGGTCTGTATGGCATCTGCCCAGGATCTTCTAGCTTTCATAGTCTCTGGTGAAAAATCTGCCATAATTCTGATAGGTCTGCCTTTATATATTACTTGCCTTTTTTCCCTTACTGCTTTTAAAATTCTTTCCTTGTTTAGTACATT